>NC_069499.1:1109091995-1109261995 GCF_027579735.1 Bombina bombina | reverse complement strand
GCAAACAGCAGTTTTAGTGCCCATGAGAATAAAAAAAGCCCTAATCTAAAAAGAAACACACCCAAAAACCACTCCAATAAAAAACAAACTAAAGCCCGAAATAGGTACTCACCATTCCTGTCTGGCAGTGAAGGTCTTCTTCCAGGCGGCTCCACCTTCATCCAGCGCACTACCATCTTCAATCTTCATCCCAGTGGCCCGGAGCGGAGGCGGCTCAGATTAGGTCATTATCTATACTGTATCTATTAGCAGTATTGTTTAACTCATTGTCTACAAATCGTTTTGCTTCAGACAGTAAACACCTTGAGATTTGTATGTAAAATATTTAGTTATAATTAATGAACTTTGCAATATACTTTCATGTTTTATTTTGCCCCCTTTTCATGTAATTTAGCACTGAAAATTGTGGATTTTCTACATTTCAAAACTGAAAATACAAACTAAAGACTTCTCAAGGCTAACCCTGCTACCTTTCTATGGTTGGACTTAGCAGAAAACAACTGTAAAGAAATGCATTTTATACTAACATAATGACTGTTGGTAGCCATGTCTTCTGCAGACTCAAGCCCTAATGGGCTCCTCCAAATAAGGCAAGTTGTGTGTGGAGCTTGGCTATTAAAAACAATTTCAGTAAAAAGGATATTAATGTGTGGGTTTTTTTATGTTTTGATTTATCTGATATTTTATATCAAGACAACAGAAATGTCTTACAAGTACAAGGTGTTTAGCGTCTCTTTAAGGTTTATGAAACACACATTTTTTACAGTTTTTGTGTGTTTAACTGGATTTTCCTGATATATAAATTTTGCAAAAGTCAATCAGTTTTACTAATTAAAATGAAAGCTTTTGTAATTGATTGGAATAACTTCAAAACTACAAAAGCCGTGCTGGCTTTGCACGCAAATACTGGTGAATTGTAGTGGGGGAAGCACTATAGGTTTGCAAACATTCACCAAATTGTAAGTGATCTGAACTATTGGATGAACAGATTCCAGTTATCTGAAGCTGGACAAACATTGCTAAATAGAGCTTTTAAAACGTAGCATTTTAGACTTTGCTAAGCAAAAATGTGTTCCAGGAATGCAAATCTTATTGGTCTAGAAGATCACACTACCCTAATGTGTCAGCCCTACATAACCCCTAAACTCACTGCAGCAGTTAAGTGACCCTTCACACATCCCTTTCAATGCACGTTTTCAACAACCAAGGACCGTGCTCATAATCCTCCCTAACAGCAAAGCTACCAAGTGCTTCAACCCCCTAAACATAATTAAGAATCCTGTAATTTCCCTGTCTTTATCATTGTTCCATTGTGGACAATTTTTTGTCTCTTCAGGCTTCGGCAACCAGGTTCCTTTCACATTTTTTACTCACAATTAGTCTGATGTTATTCCACTGTTCCCTTCTGTTCATAAAGTTTTTAAACAATAATTATTGGTTAAGAGATTGACCAGTTAGGATTGTGGTGGGTTATTTGTAAGTTTTGATTGTGCGCCTTCTTACTGCATTCCTGGTTGGTTTACCACTTAACTAACTTTGGGGGTTGCATTAGGATGTTATGCAAGTATGTGCCTTGGGTTTTGAAAGGATTTCCATATTGTGGTCATGTTGGAGGGTCACTTGGGCCCAATTTTGATAGCGTATCCTCATACCACAATTCCAATGAATCTATTAACCAAGGTTTTTGTGGAGAGTTATGTTAATGGGGTTTTATAGGTTGGTCTCTTGGATGATTTGAAGGTTATGTTTGCACAACCGCTTGATTGTTAAGGGGGTGCATTTTAGAATTATGTCAGGGAACTGGGTTAGGTATATGGGGTCAGGGTTGTTTAATGGACCTAGGGCCTGTGGAGTCAGTTTTTTGCAGTGAAGGGCAAGTTTGGCTTTATTGTGCCGAGTGCTTGGGGTTTATGTTTAATGCATTGAGAGGTGTACTATAAGGATTCATTAACACTGGTACCTATATTATATAGTTGCTTTTGCTATTTTGGCTGAAGTCAAGAACCCCTTTTTGCAAAGAGCCATAATTATTTAGTTAGTGACATGCAGATAGCATACTTTTTTACTGTGTCGTACTGTGATCATGTTGCAGAATCATCCACAAGTCAAAAAATATCTCTCCCAGTTTTTTTTCTCTTATCTATTTCTGCTACATGATTGTGATATAGCCCTGTGTTACATAATATTTGGTGCGCTAGGTCAAGGACTTCAGTGTCAGTTATTTCTTAAACTTGGTCAACACATAGGCTTACAAAGCTTTTAAGAGAATATGGTGAACATTCTTTACCTTCGACTAATATAATAGACCAGGGGTGTCTATATCTGGTGCAGGAGAGTTGCAAACTGGCAGAATTTCCAAATGTCAAAGCACAGACAGCTGTACTCAAATTCCATTACTTTGAATAGAGGGACATACAATAATGACTGAAATGCACAGCTGTGCATTTTAATTAAGATTTGAAAAAAATTATGCAGTATTCTTGCTTTTGCAGAAATATTTGTGCTATCAAGGACTTAATTTGGAGACGCTTGTAGATACATTTTCCAGGTCTTATTTGTCAATGAAAGGTCTTGGAGATTTAACTCTCAGACTTTGAATCAATTCAGATAGCCATTAAATAAATTATCCTAATGCCCCAAACAGGCAATCTACCAGGCATTGATGCTGGGCGAGAAGTTCTGGCTCACAGTTGGCATTCCAAATCATCCCAAAGGTGTTCAAGGGGGTTGAGGTCAGGACCTGAGTTTCTCCACACAAAACTTGCCTTCATGAATCTCACTTTCTGCACAGGGGCACAGTCATCATGGAACTGGAAAGGGTCTTACTAAAACTGTTTCCAAGTGGGAAACACCCATTTCTTTCATGTAATTAGCAAGAGTCCATGAGCTAGTGACGTATGGGATATACATTCCTACCAGGAGGGGCAAAGTTTCCCAAACCTCAAAATGCCTATAAATACACCCCTCACCACACCCACAAATCAGTTTTACAAACTTTGCCTCCTATGGAGGTGGTGAAGTAAGTTTGTGCTAGATTCTACGTTGATATGCGCTCCGCAGCAGGTTGGAGCCCGGTTTTCCTCTCAGCGTGCAGTGAATGTCAGAGGGATGTGAGGAGAGTATTGCCTATTTGAATTCAATGATCTCCTTCTACGGGGTCTATTTCATAGGTTCTCTGTTATCGGTCATAGAGATTCATCTCTTACCTTCCTTTTCAGATAGACGATATACTCATATATACCATTACCTCTACTGATTCTCGTTTCAGTACTGGTTTGACTTTCTACTACATGTAGATGAGTGTCCTGGGGTAAGTAAGTCTTATTTTCTGTGACACTCTAAGCTATGGTTGGGCACTTTTATATAAAGTTCTAAATATATGTATTCAAACATTTATTTGCCTTGACTCAGGATGTTCAACGTTCCTTATTTCAGACAGTCAGTTTCATATTTGGAATGATGCATATGAATAAATCAATTTTTTTCTTACCTTAAAATTTGACTTTTTCCCCTGTGGGCTGTTAAGCTCGCAGGGGCTGAAAATGCTTCATTTTATTGCTTCATTCTTGGCGCTGACTTTTTTGGCGCAAACATTTTTTTTCAGTTTCCGGCGTCATACATGTAGCCGGAAGTTGCGTCATTTTTGACATTTTTTGTGCCAAAAGTGTCGGCGTTCCGGATGTGGCGTCATTTTTTGCGCCAAAAGCATTTAGGCGCCAAATAATGTGGGCGTCTTTTTTGGCGCTAAAAAATATGGGCGTCACTATTGTCTCCACATTATTTAAGTCTCATTTATTGCTTCTGGTTGCTAGAAGCTTGTTCACTGGCATTTTTTCTTATTCCTGAAACTGTCATTTAAGGAATTTGATCAATTTTGCTTTATATGTTGTTTTTTCTGTTACATATTGTAAGATGTCCCAGATTGATACTGAGTCAGAAGATACTTCTGGAAAAACGCTGCCTGGTGCTGGATCTACCAAAGTTAAGTGTATCTGCTGTAAACCTGTGGTATCTGTTCCTCCAGCTGTTGTTTGTAATGAATGTCATGACAAACTTGTTAATGCAGATAATATTTCCTTTAGTAATGTTACATTACCTGTTGCTGTTCCGTCAACATCTAATACTCAGAGTGTTCCTGTTAACATAAGAGATTTTGTTTCTAAATCCATTAAGAAGGCTATGTCTGTTATTCCTCCTTCTAGTAAACGTAAAAGGTCTTTTAAAACTTCTCATTTTTCAGATGAATTTTTAAATGAACATCATTCTGATTCTGATAATGGTTCCTCTGGTTCGGTTGATGCTGATAAATCTTCATATTTATTCAAAATGGAATTTATTCGTTCTTTACTTAAAGAAGTTTTAATTGCATTAGAAATAGAGGATTCTGGTCCTCTTGATACTAAATCTAAACGTTTAAATAAAGTTTTTAAATCTCCTGTAGTTATTCCAGAAGTTTTTCCTGTCCCTGATGCTATTTCTGAAGTAATCTCCAGGGAATGGAATAATTTGGGTAATTCATTTACTCCTTCTAAATGTTTTAAGCAATTATATCCTGTGCAATCTGACAGATTAGAATTTTAGGACAAAATCCCTAAAGTTGATGGGGCTGTCTCTACTCTTGCTAAACGTACTACTATTCCTACGGCAGATAGTACTTCCTTTAAGGATCCTTTAGATAGGAAGATTGAATCCTTTCTAAGAAAAGCTTACTTATGTTCAGGTAATCTTCTTAGACCTGCTATATCTTTAGCGGATGTTGCTGCAGCTTCAACTTTTTGGTTAGAAGCTTTAGCGCAACAAGTAACAGATCATAATTCTCATAGCATTGTTAATCTTCTTCAACATGCTAATAACTTTATTTGTGATGCCATCTTTGATATCATTAGAGTTGATGTCAGGTATATGTCTCTAGCTATTTTAGCTAGAAGAGCTTTATGGCTTAAAACTTGGAATGCTGATATGTCTTCTAAGTCAACTTTGCTTTCCCTTTCTTTCCAGGGTAATAAATTATTTGGTTCTCAGTTGGATTCTATTATCTCAACTGTTACTGGAGGGAAAGGAACTTTTTTACCACAGGATAAAAAATCTAAAGGTAAATTTAGGTCTAATAATCGTTTTCGTTCCTTTCGTCACAATAAGGAACAAAAGCCTGATCCTTCATCCACAGGAGCGGTATCAGTTTGGAAACCATCTCCAGTCTGGAATAAATCCAAGCCTTTTAGAAAACCAAAGCCAGCTCCCAAGTCCACATGAAGGTGCGGCCCTCATTCTAGCCCAGCTGGTAGGGGGCAGATTACGATTTTTCAAAGAAATTTGGATCAATTCAATTCACAATCTTTGGATTCAAAACATTGTTTCAGAAGGGTACAGAATTGGCTTCAAGATAAGGCCTCCTGCAAAGAGATTTTTCTTTCCCGTGTCCCAGTAAATCCAGCGAAGGCTCAAGCATTTCTGAAATGTGTTTCAGATCTAGAGTTGGCTGGAGTAATTATGCCAGTTCCAGTTCTGGAACAGGGGCTGGGGTTTTATTCAAATCTCTTCATTGTACCAAAGAAGGAGAATTCCTTCAGACCAGTTCTGGATCTAAAAATATTGAATCGTTTTGTAAGGATACCAACATTCAAAATGGTAACTATAAGGACTAATCCTGCCTTTTGTTCAGCAAGGGCATTATATGTCCACAATAGATTTACAGGATGCATATCTGCATATTCCGATTCATCCAGATCACTATCAGTTTCTGAGATTCTCTTTCCTAGACAAGCATTACCAGTTTGTGGCTCTGCCGTTTGGCCTAGCAACAGCTCCAAGAATTTTTACAAAGGTTCTCGGTGCCCTTCTGTCTGTAATCAGAGAACAGGGTATTGTGGTATTTCCTTATTTGGACGATATCTTGGTACTTGCTCAGTCTTCACATTTAGCAGAATCTCATACGAATCGACTTGTGTTGTTTCTTCAAGATCATGGTTGGAGGATCAATTTACCGAAAAGTTAATTGATTCCTCAGACAAGGGTAACCTTTTTAGGTTTCCAGATAGATTCAGCGTCCATGACTCTGTCTCTGACAGACAAGAGACGTCTAAAATTGATCTCAGCTTGTCGAACCCTTCAATCACAATCATTCCCTTCGGTAGCCTTATGCATGGAAATTCTAGGTCTTATGACTGCTGCATCGGACGCAATCCCCTTTGCTCGTTTTCACATGCGACCTCTTCAGCTCTGTATGCTGAACCAGTGGTGCAGGGATTACACAAAGATATCTCAATATCTTTAAAACCGATTGTACGACACTCTCTGACGTGGTGGACGGATCACCATCGTTTAGTTCAGGGGGCTTCTTTTGTTCTTCCGACCTGGACTGTAATTTCAACAGATGCAAGTCTGACAGGTTGGGGAGCTGTTTGGGGGTCTCTGACAGCACAAGGGGTTTGGGAATCTCAGGAGGTGAGATTACCAATCAATATTTTGGAACTCCGTGCAATTTTCAGAGCTCTTCAGTCATGGCCTCTTCTAAAGAGAGAATTGTTCATTTGTTTTAAGACAGACAATGTCACAACTGTGGCATACATCAATCATCAAGGAGGGACTCACAGTCCTCTAGCTATGAAAGAAGTATCTTGAATACTGGTATGGGCGGAATCCAGCTCCTGTCTAGTTTCTGCGGTTCATATCCCAGGTATAGACAATTGGGAAGCGGATTATCTCAGTCGCCAAACGTTACATCCGGGCGAATGGTCTCTTCACCCAGAGATATTTCTTCAGATTGTTCAAATGTGGGGACTTCCAGAAATAGATCTGATGGCTTCTCATCTAAACAATAAACTTCCCAGGTATCTGTCCAGATCCAGGGATCCTCAAGCGGAAGCAGTGGATGCATTGTCACTTCCTTGGAAGTATCATCCTGCCTATATCTTTCCGCCTCTAGTTCTTCTTCCAAGAGTAATTTCCAAGATTCTGAAGGAATGCTCGTTTGTTCTGCTGGTGGCTCCAGCATGGCCTCACAGGTTTTGGTATGCGGATCTTGTCCGGATGGCCTCTTGCCAACCGTGGACTCTTCCGTTAAGACCAGACCTTCTGTCGCAAGGTCCTTTTTTCCATCAGGATCTCAAATCCTTAAATTTAAAGGTATGGAGATTGAACGCTTGATTCTTGGTCAAAGAGGTTTCTCTGACTCTGTGATTAATACTATGTTACAGGCTCGTAAATCTGTATCTAGGAAGATATATTATAGAGTCTGGAAGACTTACATTTCTTGGTGTCTTTCTCATCATTTTTCCTGGCATTCTTTTAGAATTCCGAGAATTTTACAGTTTCTTCAGGATTGTTTGGATAAAGGTTTGTCTGCAAGTTCCTTGAAAGGACAAATCTCTGCTCTTTCTGTTCTTTTTCACAGAAAGATTGCTAATCTTCCTGATATTCATTGTTTTGTACAAGCTTTGGTTCGTATAAAACCTGCCATTAAGTCAATTTCTCCTCCTTGGAGTTTGAATTTGGTTCTGGGGGCTCTTCAAGCTCCTCCGTTTGAACCCATGCATTCATTGGACATTCAATTACTTTCTTGGAAAGTTTTGTTTCTTTTGGCCATCTCTTCTGCTAGAAGAGTTTCTGAATTATCTGCTCTTTCTTGTGAGTCTCCTTTTCTGATTTCTCCAACATAGGTGTGTCCGGTCCACGGCGTCATCCTTACTTGTGGGATATTCTCTTCCCCAACAGGAAATGGCAAAGAGCCCAGCAAAGCTGGTCACATGATCCCTCCTAGGCTCCGCCTACCCCAGTCATTCTCTTTGCCGTTGTACAGGCAACATCTCCACGGAGATGGCTTAGAGTTTTTTAGTGTTTAACTGTAGTTTTTCATTATTCAATCAAGAGTTTGTTATTTTCAAATAGTGCTGGTACGTACTATTTACTCAGAAACAGAAAAGAGATGAAGAATTCTGTTTGTATGAGGAAAATGATTTTAGCAACCGTAACTAAAATCCATGGCTGTTCCACACAGGACTGTTGAGAGCAATTAACTTCAGTTGGGGGAACAGTTTGCAGTCTCTTGCTGCTTGAGGTATGACACATTCTAACAAGACGATGTAATGCTGGAAGCTGTCATTTTCCCTATGGGATCCGGTAAGCCATGTTTATTACGATTGTAAATAAGGGCTTCACAAGGGCTTATTTAAACTGTAGACTTTTTTCGGGCTAAATCGATTGATATTAACACTTATTTAGCCTTGAGGAATCATTTATTCTGGGTATTTTGATTTAATAATATCGGCAGGCACTGTTTTAGACACCTTATTCTTTAGGGGCTTTCCCAAAGCATAGGCAGAGTCTCATTTTCGCGCCGGTGTTGCGCACTTGTTTTTGAGAGGCATGGCATGCAGTCGCATGTGAGAGGAGCTCTGATACTTATAAAAGACTTCTGAAGGCGTCATTTGGTATCGTATTCCCCTTTGGGTTTGGTTGGGTCTCAGCAAAGCAGATACCAGGGACTGTAAAGGGGTTTAAAGCTTAAAACGGCTCCGGTTCCGTTATTTTAAGGGTTAAAGCTTCCAAAATTGGTGTGCAATATTTTCAAGGCTTTAAGACGCTGTGGTGAAAATTTGGTGAATTTTGAACAATTCCTTCATGTTTTTTCGCAATTGCAGTAATAAAGTGTGTTCAGTTTAAAATTTAAAGTGACAGTAACGGTTTTATTTTAAAACGTTTTTTGTACTTTCTGATCAAGTTTATGCCTGTTTAACATGTCTGAACTACCAGATAGACTGTGTTCTGAATGTGGGGAAGCCAGAATTCCTATTCATTTAAATAAATGTGATTTATGTGATAATGACAATGATGCCCAAGATGATTCCTCAAGTGAGGGGAGTAAGCATGGTACTGCATCATTCCCTCCTTCGTCTACACGAGTCTTGCCCACTCAGGAGGCCCCTAGTACATCTAGCGCGCCAATACTCCTTACTATGCAACAATTAACGGCTGTAATGGATAATTCTGTCAAAAACATTTTAGCCAAAATGAACCCTTGTCAGCGTAAGCGTGGCTGCTCTGTTTTAGTTACTGAAGAGCATGACGACGCTGATATTAATATCTCTGAAGGGCCCCTAACCCAATCTGAGGGGGCCAGGGAGGTTTTGTCTGAGGGAGAAATTACTGATTTAGGGAACATTTCTCAGCAGGCTGAATCTGATGTGATTACATTTAAATTTAAATTGGAACATCTCCGCATTTTGCTTAAGGAGGTATTATCCACTCTGGATGATTGTGAAAATTTAGTCATCCCAGAGAAACTATGTAAAATGGACAAGTTCCTAGAGGTGCCGGGGCTCCCAGAAGCTTTTCCTATACCCAAGCGGGTGGCGGACATTGTTAATAAAGAATGGGAAAGGCCCGGTATTCCTTTCGTCCCTCCCCCCATATTTAAAAAATTGTTTCCTATGGTCGACCCCAGAAAGGACTTATGGCAGTCAGTCCCCAAGGTCGAGGGAGCGGTTTCTACTTTAAACAAACGCACCACTATTCCCATAGAGGATAGTTGTGCTTTCAAAGATCCTATGGATAAAAAATTAGAAGGTTTGCTTAAAAAGATGTTTGTTCAGCAGGGTTACCTTCTACAACCCATTTCATGCATTGTCCCTGTCACTACAGCCGCATATTTCTGGTTTGATGAACTGCTTAAGGTGCTCGATAGTGACTCTCCTCCTTATGAGGAGATTATGGACAGAATCAATGCTCTCAAATTGGCTAATTCTTTCACTCTAGACGCCTCTTTGCAATTGGCTAAGTTAGCGGCTAAGAACTCTGGGTTTGCTATTGTGGCGCGCAGAGCGCTTTGGTTGAAATCTTGGTCGGCTGATGCGTCTTCCAAGAATAAGCTACTAAACATTCCTTTCAAGGGGAAAACGCTGTTTGGTCCTGACTTGAAAGAGATTATCTCTGATATCACTGGGGGTAAGGGCCACGCCCTTCCTCAGGATCGGCCCTTCAAGGCAAAAAATAGACCTAATTTTCGTCCCTTTCGTAAAAACGGACCAGCCCAAGGTGCTACGTCCTCTAAGCAAGAGGGTAATACTTCTCAGGCCAAGCCAGCTTGGAGACCAATGCAAGGCTGGAACAAGGGAAAGCAGGCCAAGAAACCTGCCACTGCTACCAAGACAGCATGAAATATTGGCCCCCGATCCGGGACCGGATCTGGTGGGGGGCAGACTCTCTCTCTTCGCTCAGGCTTGGGCAAGAGATGTTCTGGATCCTTGGGCGCTAGAAATAGTCTCCCAGGGTTATCTTCTGGAATTCAAGGGACTTCCCCCAAGGGGGAGGTTCCACAAGTCGCAGTTGTCTTCAGACCACATAAAAAGACAGGCGTTCTTACATTGTGTAGAAGACCTGTTAAAAATGGGAGTGATTCATCCTGTTCCATTAAGAGAACAAGGGATGGGGTTCTACTCCAATCTGTTCATAGTTCCCAAAAAAGAGGGAACGTTCAGACCAATCCTAGATCTCAAGATCTTAAACAAATTTCTCAAGGTCCCATCGTTCAAGATGGAAACCATTCGAACTATCCTTCCTTCCATCCAGGAAGGTCAATTTATGACCACGGTGGATTTAAAGGATGCGTATCTACATATTCCTATCCACAAGGAACATCATCGGTTCCTAAGGTTTGCATTCCTGGACAAACATTACCAGTTCGTGGCGCTTCCTTTCGGATTAGCCACTGCTCCAAGGATTTTCACAAAGGTACTAGGGTCCCTTCTAGCGGTGCTAAGACCAAGGGGCATTGCAGTAGTACCTTACCTGGACGACATTCTGATTCAAGCGTCGTCCCTTCCTCAAGCAAAGGCTCACACGGACATTGTCCTGGCCTTTCTCAGATCTCACGGCTGGAAAGTGAACGTGGAAAAGAGTTCTCTATCCCCGTCAACAAGGGTTCCCTTCTTGGGAACAATTATAGACTCCTTAGAAATGAGGATCTTTCTAACAGAGGCCAGAAAAACAAAGCTTCTGGACTCTTGTCGGATACTTCATTCCGTTCCTCTTCCTTCCATAGCTCAGTGCATGGAAGTGATCGGGTTGATGGTGGCGGCGATGGACATAGTTCCTTTTGCGCGCATTCATCTAAGACCATTACAACTGTGCATGCTCAGTCAGTGGAATGGGGACTATACAGACTTGTCTCCGAAGATACAAGTAAATCAGAGGACCAGAGACTCCCTCCGTTGGTGGCTGTCCCTGGACAATCTGTCTCAAGGGATGATGTTCCACAGACCAGAGTGGGTCATTGTCACGACCGACGCCAGTCTGATAGGCTGGGGCGCGGTCTGGGGATCCCTGAAAGCTCAGGGTCTTTGGTCTCGGGAAGAATCTCTTCTACCGATAAATATTCTGGAACTGAGAGCGATATTCAATGCGCTCCAGGCCTGGCCCCAGCTTGCGAGGACCAGGTTCATACGGTTTCAATCAGACAACATGACGACTGTTGCGTACATCAACCATCAGGGGGGAACAAGGAGTTCCCTAGCGATGGAAGAAGTAACCAAAATTATTCTTTGGGCGGAGTCTCACTCCTGCCACCTGTCTGCTATCCACATCCCAGGAGTGGAAAATTGGGAAGCGGATTTTCTGAGTCGTCAGACATTGCATCCGGGGGAGTGGGAACTCCATCCGGAAATCTTTGCCCAAGTCACTCACCTGTGGGGCATTCCAGACATGGATCTGATGGCCTCTCGTCAGAACTTCAAAGTTCCTTGCTACGGGGCCAGATCCAGGGATCCCAAGGCGGCTCTAGTGGATGCACTAGTAGCACCTTGGACCTTCAAACTAGCTTATGTGTTCCCGCCATTTCCTCTCATCCCCAGGCTGATAGCCAGGATCAAGCAGGAGAGGGCGTCGGTGATCTTGATAGCTCCTGCGTGGCCACGCAGGACTTGGTATGCAGATCTGGTGAATATGTCATCGGCTCCACCTTGGAAACTACCTTTGAGACGAGACCTTCTTGTTCAGGGTCCGTTCGAACATCCGAATCTGGTTTCACTCCAGCTGACTGCTTGGAGATTGAACGCTTGATTTTATCGAAGCGAGGATTCTCAGATTCTGTGATCGATACTCTTGTTCAGGCCAGAAAGCCTGTGACTAGAAAGATTTACCACAAAATTTGGAAAAAATATATCTGTTGGTGTGAATCTAAAGGATTCCCTTGGGACAAGGTTAAGATTCCTAGGATTCTATCCTTCCTTCAAGAAGGATTGGAAAAAGGATTATCTGCAAGTTCCCTGAAGGGACAGATTTCTGCCTTGTCGGTATTACTTCACAAAAAGCTGGCAGCTGTGCCAGATGTTCAAGCCTTTGTTCAGGCTCTGGTTAGAATCAAGCCTGTTTACAAACCTTTGACTCCTCCTTGGAGTCTCAATTTAGTTCTTTCAGTTCTTCAGGGGGTTCCGTTTGAACCCTTACATTCCGTTGATATTAAGTTATTATCTTGGAAAGTTTTGTTTTTAGTTGCGATTTCTTCTGCTAGAAGAGTCTCAGAATTATCTGCTCTGCAGTGTTCTCCTCCTTATCTGGTGTTCCATGCAGATAAGGTGGTTTTACGTACTAAACCTGGTTTTCTTCCAAAAGTTGTTTCTAACAAAAACATTAACCAGGAGATTATCGTACCTTCTCTGTGTCCAAAACCAGTTTCAAAGAAGGAACGTTTGTTGCACAATTTGGATGTTGTTCGCGCTCTAAAATTCTATTTAGATGCTACAAAGGATTTTAGACAAACATCTTCCTTGTTTGTTGTTTATTCAGGTAAAAGGAGAGGTCAAAAAGCAACTTCTACCTCTCTCTCTTTTTGGATTAAAAGCATCATCAGATTGGCTTACGAGACTGCCGGACGGCAGCCTCCCGAAAGAATCACAGCTCATTCCACTAGGGCTGTGGCTTCCACATGGGCCTTCAAGAACGAGGCTTCTGTTGATCAGATATGTAGGGCAGCGACTTGGTCTTCACTGCACACTTTTACCAAATTTTACAAGTTTGATACTTTTGCTTCTTCTGAGGCTATTTTTGGGAGAAAGGTTTTGCAAGCCGTGGTGCCTTCCATTTAGGTGACCTGATTTGCTCCCTCCCTTCATCCGTGTCCTAAAGCTTTGGTATTGGTTCCCACAAGTAAGGATGACGCCGTGGACCGGACACACCTATGTTGGAGAAAACAGAATTTATGTTTACCTGATAAATTTCTTTCTCCAACGGTGTGTCCGGTCCACGGCCCGCCCTGGTTTTTTTAATCAGGTCTGATATTTTATTTTCTTTAACTACAGTCACCACGGTACCATATGGTTTCTCCTATGCAAATATTCCTCCTTAACGTCGGTCGAATGACTGGGGTAGGCGGAGCCTAGGAGGGATCATGTGACCAGCTTTGCTGGGCTCTTTGCCATTTCCTGTTGGGGAAGAGAATATCCCACAAGTAAGGATGACGCCGTGGACCGGACACACCGTTGGAGAAAGAAATTTATCAGGTAAACATAAATTCTGTTTTTTCATCAGGATAAGGCTGTGTTGCGAACTTCTTTTAAATTTTTACCTAAGGTTGTGAATTCTAACAACATTAGTAGAGAAATTGTGGTTCCTTCATTATGTCCTAATCTTAAGAATTCTAAGGAGAGATCATTGCATTCTTTGGATGTAGTTAGAGCTTTGAAATATTATGTTGAAGCTACTAAGAATTTCCGAAAGACTTCTAGTCTATTTGTTATCTTTTCCGGTTCTAGGAAAGGTCAGAAGGCCTCTGTCATTTCTTTGGCATCTTGGTTGAAATCTTTAATTCATCATGCTTATGTCGAGTCGGGTAAAACTCCGCCTCAAAGGATTACAGCTCATTCTACTAGGTCAGTTTCTACTTCCTGGGCGTTTAGGAATGAAGCTTCGGTTGATCAGATTTGCAAAGCAGCAACTTGGTCTTCTTTGCATACTTTTACTAAATTCTACCATTTTGATGTGTTTTCTTCTTCTGAAGCAGTTTTTGGTAGAAAAGTACTTCAGGCAGCTGTTTCAGTTTGATTCTTCTGCTTATAATTTCAGTTTTTTTCATTATAAGATTTAAACTTTATTTTGGGTGTGGATTATTTTCAGCGGAATTGGCTGTCTTTATTTTATCCCTCCCTCTCTAGTGACTCTTGCGTGGAAGATCCACATCTTGGGTAGTCATTATCCCATACGTCACTAGCTCATGGACTCTTGCTAATTACATGAAAGAAAACATAATTTATGTAAGAACTTACCTGATAAATTCATTTCTTTCATATTAGCAAGAGTCCATGAGGCCCACCCTTTTTGTGGTGGTTATGATTTTTTTGTATAAAGCACAATTATTCCAATTCCTTATTTTTTATGCTTTCGCAATTTTTTTCTTATCACCCCACTTCTTGGCTATGCGTTAAACTGATTTGTGGGTGTGGTGAGGGGTGTATTTATAGGCATTTTGAGGTTTGGGAAACTTTGCCCCTCCTGGTAGGAATGTATATCCCATACGTCACTAGCTCATGGACTCTTGCTAATATGAAAGAAATTAATTTATCAGGTAAGTTCTTACATAAATTATGTTTTTTCTAAATTGTCTTTGTATACTGTAGCATTAAGATGACCCTTCAGTAGAACTAAAGGGCCTAGCCCAAACCCTGAAAAACAGCCACGGACCATTATCCCATCTCCACCAAACTTTACAATAGGCACTACGCATTCTGGAAGGTATCACTCTTGAGTCTTCCTTCAGACTGCCATCATTCCAGAGAACACATTTCCACTGCTCCAAAGTCCAGTGATTGTGTGCTTTACACCACTCCAGCCGATGCTTGGCATTGTCCATGTTGATGTGAGTCTTGTGTACAGCTGCTTGTCCATGGAAACTTATTTTATGAAGCTCCTGGCGCGCAGTCCTTGTGCTAATGTTGCTTTCAGATTGGAGTGAGTAATGCAAAAGATAATAGGATATATTTATACATTTTGCTCTTCAACACACAGCAGTTTTAATGGCTATGTGTTGGAATGTATGCATCTGTTAGCAATGGGTGTGGCTGAAACACCTAAACTCAATACGTAACAGGAGTGTACACATACTTTTGGCCATAAATTGTATTTTCCAGTAACCTATCTCACTATTTGGCTAAAATCTTGTTCTACAGATTTGTCCAGTTCACTTCCAGCTTGCCGAAAAATAGTGCCAATATTTTCATTCTGCAAGTTCTTAGCTCCTAGTCGGTATGCCCTCTCTGCTGGCTTAGGACCAAGAAAGAAAAATGTACTTGTAATTTTGCTGTTTTGGCTTCTGGATTTTTTTTTTAATTTTTGTTAAAATGTATATGAGACTGCAACTTATTCTTTAAAATTAGCATCTTGTTTTGTTAGGTGTAAGTAACCAAAAATGCATTTACATTGCTTGTCATGTTGCATGTTTAGCTCTGGATGTTTTTATATTATGTATGTTTATGCATCGCTTTGTTTACTTTTGGATCATTGTGTTTGTGTGTATATATATATATATATATATATATATATATATATATATATATATATATAATATTCCTATATAATATTCCATTGCATGTTTTTCTATTCCATGTCTTTTTGTGTTTTCCATCTTAATGGGAGGAGAGTCCATGGCTTCATTCATTACTTGTGGGAATTAAGTACCTGGCCACCAGGAGGAGGCAGACACACCCCAGCCAAAGGCTAAAATACCTCCCCCACTCCCCTCATCCCCCAGTCATTCTTTGCCTTTCGTCACAGGAGGTTGGCAGAGAAGTGTCAGAAGATTTGAAGTAGTCTCTTATGGAGGGTAGTACTCTTCGGAATGGGACTGGAGTTTTAAGTAGTCCTGTCAGCCTCTTAGTGAGAGCATGGATAAATGTTAGAGTTTGATGCAAGTCTGCCAGGATGGGGAGCTGTTTGGGGTGCCAGGAAGGCACAGGGCAGGTGGACTCGAGAGTAGTCGCTTCTCAATATTCTGGAACTTCAAGCGATCTTCAACGCTCCTGAGGGCTTGGCCCCTTCTGGGGTTGTCCCGATTCATCAGATTCCAGTCGGACAACAATACCTCTGTGGCTTACATCAACCATCAGGGGAGAATGAGAAGCTCCCTAGCTATGAGGGAAGTATCTCGGATTCTGGAGTGGGCGGAGACCCACAACTGTTCGCTATCAGCGATCTACATTCCGGGTTTGGACAACTGGGAAGTGGATTTTCTCAGCAAACAATCGTTTCATCCGGGGGAATGGTCTCTCCATCCCGAGGTGTTTGCAGAGATCTGCATCAGGTGGGAGTTGCCGGAGATAGATCTCATGGTGTTCAGACTCAACTTCAAGATACGGGTCGCGGTCCAGGGATCCCCAGGCAGAGCTGATAGATGCCTTAGCGGTGCCTTGGGAGTTCAACCTAGTCTACATATTTCCACTGTTGTCACTTCTACCTCGAGTAGTGACCCGCATCAAGCAGGAGCAAGCTTCTGTTATTCTAATTGCTCCGTCGTGGCCGCGGAGGATTGTGGTTTGTGGATCTGGTGGGGATGTCATCATCTCCTCCATGGAGGTTACCTTGTCGCAGAAATCTGCTGGTTCAGGGTCCCTTTCTACATCAAAATCTTGATTCTCTGAAGCTGACTACGTGGAGATTGAACGCTTAGTCCTAGCCAAGAGAAGTTTTTCTGAGGGAGTGATTGATACTCTCATTCAAGCCAGGAAGCCGGTCACTCGTCGCATCTATCATAAGGTGTGGAGGACCTACTTATCCTGGTGTGAGGAACGTTGATATCCCTGGCACAAGGTTAGGGTATACAGGATGAGTTGGAAAAGGGACTTGCCGTCAGTTCCTTAAAGGGACAGATTTTGGCTTTATCTGTACTGTTACATAAAGAGCTAGTGGAGCTTCCTGATATTCAATCATTTGTTCAGGCTATGTCTAGGATTAGGCCTGTCTTTAGAAATTCCGCTCCCCCTTGGAGCTTAAATTTGTTTTCTTAAGATTTTGCAGAGGGCTCCGTTTGAGCCTATGCATTCGCTTGACATTAAAATTCTTTCCTGGAATGTTCTATTCCTACTGGCTATTGTATCGGTTTGCAGAGTCTCTGAGTTGGTGGCCTTGCAATGTGAGCCTCCTTACCTGGTTTTTCACGCCGATAAGGCTGTGCTTCGCATTTGGTTGGGATTTCTTCCCAAGGTTGTGTTGAATCGTAACATCAATCAGGAGATACTAGTTTCTTCCTTGTGTCCTAACCCTTCTTCTTCAAAGGAAAGTTTGCTTCATAATATGGATATGCTTCAAGCCTTGAAGTTCTATCTTCAGGTGAGGTAACGAAAGAATTCAGACAGGCCTTGTCTTTATTTGTTGTGTATTCTGGGAAGCGCAGGGGGCAGAGGGCCTCTTCCACTTCCCTATCTTTTTGGTTAAGGAGCATTATTCGCTTGGTCTATGAGACATTGGGACATAAGCCTCCTCAGAGGATTACGGCTCACTCAACTAGGGCTGTGGCATCTTCATGGGCCTTTAAGAATGAGGCATCTATGGAGCAGATTGGTAAGGTAGCTACTTGGTCCTCCTTACATAGTTTTGCAAAATTTTACAAATTTGATGTCTTTGCTTCAGTGGAAGCAACTTTTGGGAGAAAGGTTTTGCAGACTGTGGTGCCTCCTTTTACCCTCCCATTTTTTTTCCCATTCAGTGTCCTCTAAAGCTTGGGTATTTGTTTCTCACAAGTAATGAATTAAGCTGTGGACTCTCATTAAGATGGAAAACATAAATTATGCTTACCTGATAATTTAGTTTCCATCTGTGGGAGGAGAGTCCACGGCTCCCGCCGTTTCTCCGGTGGGCGGACCTAAATTTATTTTTGTTCTTCTGGCACAATTTATACCCTGATATTTCTCCTACTGTTCCTTGTTCCCTTGGCAGAATGACTGGGGATGAGGGGAGTGGGGGAGGTATTTAAGCCTTTGGCTGGATTGTATTTGCCTCCTCCTGGTGGCCAGGTTCTTAATTCCCACAAGTAATGAATGAAGCCGTGGACTCTCCTCCCACAGATGGAAATGATATTATCAGGTAAGCATAATTTATGTTTTTATTTGTCACTTTGTATATTAATTTTCATGCTTTATGCATTTCACCTTGTGCTTCAGTATCACATATTACAGAAGAGTATATGTTTTATTGCTAACATTCTAGGTGGCAGTGGGACATTGAGGATACCTGTGGTGTATTTCTTGGGGGGTGGCAGGACCCAGTGATATAAAAACCTCTCCACTCTAAGAGGTTTGACCAATACTGTGAGGTCCCTCAATTTTAGAAAGGCAAAGTTTAACTTATACACAGTCTAGTGATATACATGTATACAAAATAGAGGTGATTGTAAAATACTACAGGGAGTGCAGAATTATTAGGCAAATGAGTATTTTGACCACCACATCCTCTTTATGCATGTTGTCTTACTCCAAGATGTATAGGCTCGAAAGCCTACTACCAATTAAGCATATTAGGTGATGTGCATCTCTGTAATGAGAAGGGGTGTGGTCTAATGACACCAACACCCTATATCAGGTGTGCATAATTATTAGGCAACTTCCTTTCCTTTGGCAAAATGGGTCAAAAGGACTTGACAGGCTCAGAAAAGTCAAAAATAGTGAGATATCTTGCAGAGGGATGCAGCACTCTTAAAATTGCAAAGCTTCTGAAGCGTGATCATCGAACAATCAAGCGTTTCATTCAAAATAGTTAACAGGGTCGCAAGAAGCGTGTGGAAAAACAAAGGCGCAAAATAACTGCCCATGAACTGAGAAAAGTCAAGCGTGCAGCTGCCAAGATGCCACTTGCCACCAGTTTGGCCATATTTCAGAGCTGCAACATCACTGGAGTGCCCAAAAGCACAAGGTGTGCAATACTCAGAGACATGGCCAAGGTAAGAAAGGCTGAAAGACGACCACCACTGAACAAGACACACAAGCTGAAACGTCAAGACTGGGCCAAGAAATATCTCAAGACTGATTTTTCTAAGGTTTTATGGACTGATGAAATGAGAGTGAGTCTTGATGGGCCAGATGGATGGGCCCGTGGCTGGATTGGTAAAGGGCAGAGAGCTCCAGTCCGACTCAGACGCCAGCAAGGTGGAGGTGGAGTACTGGTTTGGGCTGGTATCATCAAAGATGAGCTTGTGGGGCCTTTTCGGGTTGAGGATGGAGTCAAGCTCAACTCCCAGTCCTACTGCCAGTTTCTGGAAGACACCTTCTTCAAGCAGTGGTACAGGAAGAAGTCTGCATCCTTCAAGAAAAACATGATTTTCATGCAGGACAATGCTCCATCACACGCGTCCAAGTACTCCACAGCGTGGCTGGCAAGAAAGGGTATAAAAGAAGAAAATCTAATGACATGGCCTCCTTGTTCACCTGATCTGAACCCCATTGAGAACCTGTGGTCCATCATCAAATGTGAGATTTACAAGGAGCGAAAACAGTACACCTCTCTGAACAGTGTCTGGGAGGCTGTGGTTGCTGCTGCACGTAATGTTGATGGTGAACAGATCAAAACACTGACAGAATCCATGGATGGCAGGCTTTTGAGTGCCCTTGCAAAGAAAGGTGGCTATATTGGTCACTGATTTGTTTTTGTTTTGTTTTTGAATGTCAGAAATGTATATTTGTGAATGTTGAGATTTTATATTGGTTTCACTGGTAAAAATAAATAATTGAAATGGGTATATATTGGTTTTTTGTTAAGTTGCCTAATAATTATGCACAGTAATAGTCACCTGCACACACAGATATCCCCCTAAAATAGCTATAACTAAAAACAAACTAAAAACTACTTCCAAAACTATTCAGCTTTGATATTAATGAGTTTTTTGGGTTCATTGAGAACATGGTTGTTGTTCAATAATAAAATTAATCCTCAAAAATACAACTTGCCTAATAATTCTGCACTCCCTGTATACACAAAAGCAGAGTAGTATGATTTGTATTGGCTGCAGGGTATAAATTGTAAAGTTCACGAACATGGTATCCCTTTCCATCGAGCTTCATTACTTTCTTTGGGACACGTGTCGGCTTGGGAAACGAAATTTGACCAAGCTAAGTTTTTAGAAATGGGCCCTGTTTGCAAACAGGACAGTTAATCTCAATTACTAGTAAAATGTGATAAAAGTAAACTATGTGCACTGCGTAGGAAAACAATATGCCTTTTTCTTTAACTTGGACCCAGATGTCCTTTGCATTTAAAGGGACAGTAAACCTAGCAAATAATGTTATATAATTCTGCACATCATGGGCAGGATACAGGGGCTGTCTATGTATGCACTGGTGAGGAGACTAAAGAGTGCCAGGCGACTGTACTTACTGCACAATAGTAAGTACAGCTACTAGGAACTGGTTGGCACAGTTAGGGTTACTCCTTTATTGGAGCAGACTCATGTTCCGTGGGCAGTCCTGCCAATGTCATGATTTAGGCTTTGTATGCAATGCTGGGAAAAGAGACTTATATGCACAGCCTCATTCAAAGACAGATGTATTGTGTCACTGACCAGTATCTGTATCTGTATGCCAAGGCACAGTGACCCTGGATATGTCTATAAGAGAATAGAGTGAGGTATTGTGTCACTGACCAGTATCTGTATCTGTATGCTAAGGCACAGTGACCCTGGATATGTCTATAAGAGGACATTGTGAGGTATTGTGTCACTGACCAGTATCTGTATGCTAAGGCACAGTGACCCTGGATATGTCTATAAGAGGATAGAGTGAGGTATTGTGTCACTGACCAGTATCTGTATCTGTATGCTAAGGCACATTGACCCTGGATATGTCTATATGATGATAGAGGGAGGTATTGTGTCACTGACCAGTATCTGTATGCTAAGACACAGTGACCCTGGATATGTCTATAAGAGGATAGAGTGAGGTATTGTGTCACTGACCAGTATCTGTATGCTAAGGCACAGTGACCCAGGATATGTCTATAAGAGGATAGAGTGAGGTATTGTGTCACTGAACAGTATCTGTAACTGTATGCTAAGGCACAGTGACCGTGGATATGTCTATAAGAGGACATTGTGATGTATTGTGTCACTTACCAGTATCTGTACCTGTATGCTAAGACTGGATGCAGTGAATTTTTATAGGTTTATTGATGTGTGCTAGCTCCTTCTACAAAGGATATTAGAGAACGATGCAAAAATGTTAATTGAATCATTTTTATCGAGAAATGTATGTTTAACAGATTTTTAAAAAATGGTGATTAAAATCGCAATCATTATATTTCATGGCCAAAATTGCAATTACATTTTTTCCCCTTATTACATAGCCATAATACATATATATGTGTGTGTGTCTAAATAATAGTACCGGGTTGGACTCCCTTTTGCCTTCAGAACTGCCTTAATTCTTTGTGGAGTAGATTCAACAAGGTGTTGGAAAAATTCCTCAGAGATTTTGGTCCATGTTAACATGATAGCATCACGCAGTTGCTGCAGATTTGTCGGCTGCACATCCATAATGCGAACCTCCCGTTCCACCACATCCCCAAGATCTGATGACTGTGGAGGCCATTAGAGAACAGTGAACTCATTGTCATGTTCAAGAAACCAGTTTGAGATGAGTTGAGATTTGTGGCATGGTGCATTATCCTGCTGGCAGTAGCCATCAGAAGATGGGTACACTGTAGTCATAAAGGGATGGACATGGTCGGCAATAATACTCAGGTAGGCTGTGGCATTTAAGCGATGCTCAGTTGGTACTAAGGGGCCCAAAGTGTGCCAAGAAAATATCCCCAACACCATTACATCACCACCATCAGCCTTCACCGTTGATACAAGGCAGGATGGATCCATGCTTTCATGTTGTTTGCACCAAATTCTGACTCTACCATCTGAATGTCGCAGCTGAATTTGAGACTCATCAGACCAGACAACGTTTTTCCAATCTTCTATTGTCCAAGTTTGGTGAGCCTGTGCGAATTGTAGCCTCAGTTTCCTGTTCTTAGCTGACAGGAGTGGCACCCGGTGTGGTCTTCTGCTGCTGTAGCCCATCTGCTTCAAGGTTCGATGTTTTGTGCGTTCAGTGCTGGTATTCTGCATACCTTGGTAGTAACAAGTAGTTATTTGAGTTACTGTTGCTTTTCTATCATCTCGAACCAGTCTGCCCATTTTCCTCTGACATCAACAAGGCATTGTCGTCCACTCAACTGCCGCTCACTGGATATTTTCTTTTTTTTTTTTAACCATTCTCTGTAAACCCTAGAGATGGTTGTGCATGAAAATCCCAGTAGATAAGCAATTTTTTAAATATTCAGACCAGCCCGTCTGGCACCAACAACCATGCCACGTTCAAAGTCACTTAAATCCCCTTTCTTATTGTTGATTTAAACTGATAATCCACCTTTTAAAAGCATGTGATACCATACAAACTTAGTGAGGGAAAAGTGAACAAAAGCTTGTCCTGAGTTGCGTATGACTGGTCACTCATTATGAGCAGTAGACATGGTTCAGACAAATCATTTGTCAAGAGAAAAAAAATGTTTTGTCTAAGATAAGGGGCGAGATATCATATACAGTTTCAGCGCAACTGCTGAAACCCATGCCGCCCGTAAGCTCACCTCGCACATCCGGTGAATCACATATATACGGCGCCAGCAGATCATATACTGCCGTAAGTCGGATAAACTGGTGAGGTACAGAAATGTGTTGAAATAGACATTTCTGGAGTCGCGAGTGACTTAACGGCAGTTTAGGATCTGCTAGCGCCTAAGGAAAAAAAACTGAATAAATGATTAAACACCTGTAAAAGTCTAACCGCCTCCCAAAAACTAAACCGACATGTAAAAACCCCTATATCCACAATCCTCCCCACTTCGCAACTAATAATAAAGTGATTAACCCCTAAACCGCCAACCCCCAATCTTGCAATCTACCTAATAAACCTAATAACCTCTAAACCGCCATCCACTCACATTGCAACTAATAATAAAAGTGATTAACACCTAACCCCCCACAACGCAATCTACCTATTAACACTATTAACCCCTAAACCACCATCCCCACACATCACAATCTACCTAATAAAGTTATTAACCCCTAAACCACCAACCCCCACAACGCAAATGACCTAATTAACTTATTAAAACTATTAACACCTAAACCGCCAACCCCCCACAACACATTCTAATTACACTATTACCCCCTAATCTGCCAACCCCCACAACGCAAAGTATTAATCTAATAGTAATGCAAGGTACCCCAATATAAAAGGGGTACCTTGCATTCAAATTTTCAGTGTGCGGCGGACGATCGCATAAAGAGGACCATCAACGTTGGATGTCTGTGCCGCCGCCGTTCCTGCTCTGCTAAGCCTCCACGCCACTGGGATGAAGATGGTGCCGCCCTGGAAGAAGGTCTTCGCCCCCTGGATGAAGACTTTGCTCCTCCTGGAAGAAGATGGATGTCCGGATTTCAAGAATGGTCCATTTCTTGGGGTTAGTGTTAGGGTTTTTTTTTTTGTTTTTTAGATTAGGGCTTTTTTTAATTTTTAATAGACAGCAAAAGAGCTGATTCCCCTTTAATGGCAATGCCCATACAAATTACCCTTTAGGGGCAAGGTAGATTTGATTTTTTTTAAAAGTTAGATCTTTTTTTTATTTTAGCGTGGGTTTTACTGTTAGGGGTTAATTTGTATTTTCTCCAACATAGGTGTGTCCGGTCCACGGCGTCATCCTTACTTGTGGGATATTCTCTTCCCCAACAGGAAATGGCAAAGAGCCCAGCAAAGCTGGTCACATGATCCCTCCTAGGCTCCGCCTACCCCAGTCATTCTCTTTGCCGTTGTACAGGCAACATCTCCACGGAGATGGCTTAGAGTTTTTTAGTGTTTAACTGTAGTTTTTATTATTCAATCAAGAGTTTGTTATTTTAAAATAGTGCTGGTATGTACTATTTACTCTGAAACAGAAAAGAGATGAAGATTTCTGTTTGTATGAGGAAAATGATTTTAGCAACCGTTACTAAAATCCATGGCTGTTCCACACAGGACTGTTGAGAGGAATTAACTTCAGTTGGGGGAACAGTGAGCAGTCTCTTGCTGCTTGAGGTATGACACATTCTAACAAGACGATGTAATGCTGGAAGCTGTCATTTTCCCTATGGGATCCGGTAAGCCATGTTTATTAAGATAGTAAATAAGGGCTTCACAAGGGCTTATTAAGACTGTAGACTTTTTCTGGGCTAAATCGATTCATATATTACACATATTTAGCCTTGAGGAATCATTTAATCTGGGTATTTTGGTAAAATTATATCGGCAGGCACCGTTTTAGACACCTTATTCTTTAGGGGCTTTCCCTAATCATAGGCAGAGCCTCATTTTCGCGCCGGTATTGCGCACTTGTTTTTGAGAGGCATGACATGCAGTCGCATGTGTGAGGAGCTCTGATACATAGAAAAGACTTTCTGAAGGCGTCATTTGGTATCGTATTCCCCTTTGGGCTTGGTTGGGTCTCAGCAAAGCAGATACCAGGGACTGTAAAGGGGTTAAAGTTAAAAACGGCTCCGGTTCCGTTATTTTAAGGGTTAAAGCTTCCAAATTTGGTGTGCAATACTTTTAAAGCTTTAAGACACTGTGGTGAAATTTTGGTGAATTTTGAACAATTCCTTCATATTTTTTCGCAATTGCAGTAATAAAGTGTGTTCAGTTTAAAATTTAAAGTGACAGTAACGGTTTTATTTTAAAACGTTTTTTGTACTTTGTTATCAAGTTTATGCCTGTTTAACATGTCTGAACTACCAGATAGACTGTGTTCTGAATGTGGGGAAGCCAGGGTTCCTTCTCATTTAAATAAATGTGATTTATGTGACAATGAAAATGATGCCCAAGATGATTCCTCAAGTGAGGGGAGTAAGCATGGTACTGCATCATTCCCTCCTTCGTCTACACGAGTCTTGCCCACTCAGGAGGCCCCTAGTACATCTAGCGCGCCAATACTCCTTACTATGCAACAATTAACGGCTGTAATGGATAATTCTATCAAAAACATTTTAGCCAAAATGCCCACTTATCAGCGTAAGCGCGACTGCTCTGTTTTAGATTCTGAAGAGCATGACGACGCTGATGATAATGGTTCTGAAATGCCCCTACACCAGTCTGATGGGGCCAGGGAGGTTTTGTCTGAGGGAGAAATTTCAGATTCAGGGAAAATTTCTCAACAAGCTGAACCCGATGTGATTACATTTAAATTTAAGTTGGAACATTTCCGCGCTCTGCTTAAGGAGGTATTATCCACTCTGGATGATTGTGAGAATTTGATCATCCCAGAGAAACTATGTAAAATGGACAAGTTCCTAGAGGTCCCGGGGCTCCCAGAAGCTTTTCCTATACCCAAGCGGGTGGCGGACATTGTAAATAAAGAATGGGAAAGGCCCGGTATACCTTTCGTCCCTCCCCCCATATTTAAAAAATTGTTTCCTATGGTCGACCCCAGAAAGGACTTATGGCAGACAGTCCCCAAGGTCGAGGGAGCGGTTTCCACTTTAAACAAACGCACCACTATACCCATAGAAGATAGTTGTGCTTTCAAAGATCCTATGGATAAAAAATTAGAAGGTTTACTTAAAAAGATGTTTGTTCAGCAAGGTTACCTTCTACAACCAATTTCATGCATTGTCCCTGTCAATACAGCCGCGTGTTTCTGGTTCGATGAGCTAGTAAAGGCGGTCGATAGTGATTCTCCTCCTTATGAGGAGATTATGGACAGAATCCGTGCTCTCAAATTGGCTAATTCTTTCACCCTAGACGCCACTTTGCAATTGGCTAGGTTAGCGGCTAAGAATTCTGGGTTCGCTATTGTGGCGCGCAGAGCGCTTTGGTTGAAATCTTGGTCAGCTGATGCGTCTTCCAAGAACAAACTACTTAACATTCCTTTCAAGGGGAAAACGCTGTTTGGCCCTGACTTGAAAGAGATTATCTCTGATATCACTGGGGGTAAGGGCCACGCCCTTCCTCAGGATCGGTCTTTCAAGGCCAAAAATAAACCTAATTTTCGTCCCTTTCGTAGAAACGGACCAGCCCAAAGTGCTACGTCCTCTAAGCAAGAGGGTAATACTTCTCAAGCCAAGCCAGCTTGGAGACCAATGCAAGGCTGGAACAAGGGAAAGCAGGCCAAGAAACCTGCCACTGCTACCAAGACAGCATGAAATGTTGGCCCCCGATCCGGGACCGGATCTGGTGGGGGGCAGACTCTCCCTCTTCGCTCAGGCTTGGGCAAGAGATGTTCTGGATCCTTGGGCACTAGAAATAGTCTCCCAAGGTTATCTTCTGGAATTCAAGGGGCTTCCCCCAAGGGGGAGGTTCCACAGGTCTCAGTTGTCTTCAGACCACATAAAAAGACAGGCATTCTTACATTGTGTAGAAGACCTGTTAAAAATGGGAGTGATTCATCCTGTTCCATTAGGAGAACAAGGGATGGGGTTCTACTCCAATCTGTTCATAGTTCCCAAAAAAGAGGGAACGTTCAGACCAATCTTAGATCTCAAGATCTTAAACAAGTTTCTCAAGGTTCCATCGTTCAAAATGGAAACCATTCGAACAATTCTTCCTTCCATCCAGGAAGGTCAATTCATGACCACGGTGGATTTAAAGGATGCGTATCTACATATTCCTATCCACAAGGAACATCATCGGTTCCTAAGGTTCGCATTCCTGGACAAGCATTACCAGTTCGTGGCGCTTCCTTTCGGATTAGCCACTGCTCCAAGGATTTTCACAAAGGTACTAGGGTCCCTTCTAGCGGTGCTAAGACCAAGGGGCATTGCAGTAGTACCTTACTTGGACGACATTCTGATTCAAGCGTCGTCCCTTCCTCAAGCAAAGGCTCACACGGACATAGTCCTGGCCTTTCTCAGATCTCACGGATGGAAAGTGAACGTGGAAAAGAGTTCTCTATCTCCGTCGACAAGAGTTCCCTTCTTGGGAACAATAATAGACTCCTTAGAAATGAGGATTTTTCTGACAGAGGCCAGAAAAACAAAACTTCTAAACTCTTGTCGGATACTTCATTCCGTTCCTCTTCCTTCCATAGCGCAGTGCATGGAAGTGATAGGTTTGATGGTAGCGGCAATGGACATAGTTCCTTTTGCGCGCATTCATCTAAGACCATTACAACTGTGTATGCTCAGTCAGTGGAATGGGGACTATACAGACTTGTCTCCGAAGATACAAGTAAATCAGAGGACCAGAGACTCACTCCGTTGGTGGCTGTCCCTGGACAACCTGTCACAAGGGATGACCTTCCGCAGACCAGAGTGGGTCATTGTCACGACCGACGCCAGTCTGATGGGCTGGGGCGCGGTCTGGGGATCCCTGAAAGCTCAGGGTCTTTGGTCTCGGGAAGAATCTCTTCTACCGATAAATATTCTGGAACTGAGAGCGATATTCAATGCTCTCAAGGCTTGGCCTCAGCTAGCGAGGGCCAAGTTCATACGGTTTCAATCAGACAACATGACGACTGTTGCGTACATCAACCATCAGGGGGGAACAAGGAGTTCCCTGGCGATGGAAGAAGTGACCAAAATCATTCAATGGGCGGAGACTCGCTTCTGCCACCTGTCTGCAATCCACATCCCAGGAGTGGAAAATTGGGAAGCGGATTTTCTGAGTCGTCAGACATTGCATCCGGGGGAGTGGGAACTCCATCCGGAAATCTTTGCCCAAATCACTCAACTGTGGGGCATTCCAGACATGGATCTGATGGCCTCTCGTCAGAACTTCAAGGTTCCTTGCTACGGGTCCAGATCCAGGGATCCCAAGGCGACTCTAGTAGATGCACTAGTAGCACCTTGGACCTTCAAACTAGCTTATGTATTCCCGCCGTTTCCTCTCATCCCCAGGCTGGTAGCCAGGATCAATCAGGAGAGGGCGTCGGTGATCTTGATAGCTCCTGCGTGGCCACGCAGGACTTGGTATGCAGATCTGGTGAATATGTCATCGGCTCCACCATGGAAGCTACCTTTGAGACGAGACCTTCTTGTTCAAGGTCCGTTCGAACATCCGAATCTGGTCTCACTCCAGCTGACTGCTTGGAGATTGAACGCTTGATCTTATCAAAGCGAGGGTTCTCAGATTCTGTTATTGATACTCTTGTTCAGGCCAGAAAGCCTGTAACTAGAAAAATTTACCACAAAATTTGGAAAAAATATATCTGTTGGTGTGAATCTAAAGGATTCCCTTGGGACAAGGTTAAGATTCCTAAGATTCTATCCTTCCTTCAAGAAGGATTGGAAAAAGGATTATCTGCAAGTTCCTTGAAGGGTCAGATTTCTGCCTTGTCTGTGTTACTTCACAAAAAGCTGGCAGCTGTGCCAGATGTTCAAGCCTTTGTTCAGGCTCTGGTTAGAATCAAGCCTGTTTACAAACCTTTGACTCCTCCTTGGAGTCTCAACTTAGTTCTTTCAGTTCTTCAGGGGGTTCCGTTTGAACCCTTACATTCCGTTGATATTAAGTTATTATCTTGGAAAGTTTTGTTTTTGGTTGCAATTTCTTCTGCTAGAAGAGTTTCAGAATTATCTGCTCTGCAGTGTTCTCCTCCTTATCTGGTGTTCCATGCAGATAAGGTGGTTTTACGTACTAAACCTGGTTTTCTTCCAAAAGTTGTTTCTAACAAAAACATTAACCAGGAGATAGTCGTGCCTTCTCTGTGTCCGAAACCAGTTTCGAAGAAGGAACGTTTGTTGCACAATTTGGATGTTGTTCGCGCTCTAAAATTCTATTTAGATGCTACAAAGGATTTTAGACAAACATCTTCCTTGTTTGTTGTTTATTCTGGTAAAAGGAGAGGTCAAAAAGCAACTTCTACCTCTCTCTCTTTTTGGATTAAAAGCATCATCAGATTGGCTTACGAGACTGCCGGACGGCAGCCTCCTGAAAGAATCACAGCTCATTCCACTAGGGCTGTGGCTTCCACATGGGCCTTCAAGAACGAGGCCTCTGTTGATCAGATATGTAGGGCAGCGACTTGGTCTTCACTGCACACTTTTACCAAATTTTACAAGTTTGATACTTTTGCTTCTTCTGAGGCTATTTTTGGGAGAAAGGTTTTGCAAGCCGTGGTGCCTTCCATTTAGGTGACCTGATTTGCTCCCTCCCTTCATCCGTGTCCTAAAGCTTTGGTATTGGTTCCCACAAGTAAGGATGACGCCGTGGACCGGACACACCTATGTTGGAGAAAACAGAATTTATGTTTACCTGATAAATTACTTTCTCCAACGGTGTGTCCGGTCCACGGCCCGCCCTGGTTTTTTAATCAGGTCTGATAATTTATTTTCTTTAACTACAGTCACCACGGTATCATATGGTTTCTCCTATGCAAATATTCCTCCTTAACGTCGGTCGAATGACTGGGGTAGGCGGAGCCTAGGAGGGATCATGTGACCAGCTTTGCTGGGCTCTTTGCCATTTCCTGTTGGGGAAGAGAATATCCCACAAGTAAGGATGACGCCGTGGACCGGACACACCGTTGGAGAAAGTAATTTATCAGGTAAACATAAATTCTGTTTTTTTTTATGTAAAAGAGCTGATTTCTTCAGCTATTGGTAGTTTAGTGTTAGATTAGGGGGTGTTTTTATTTCGGGTGGCTTTTTGTTTTTAGATTAGGTTTAATTTTTTTATTTTGGATAATTTCGTTTTTTTCCATAGATTTTTTTTATATATATTTTTTATAATATTAGATTTTTTATTTTAATTAATTTTAGTTTTTTTTAAATGTAAACTTAGGTGTTTTTTTATGTAAAGATAGGATTTTTTCATTTTGGCAATTTTTTATTATTTTTTAAAGATTTTTTATTTGTTATTTTATGTAATTGTAGTTAATTGGGGTTAATTTAGAGGGTGTTAGGTTAGGGGGCTTAGTGATTAGATTAATACTTTGCGTTGTGGGGGGATGGCGGTTTAGGGGTTAATAGGTTAATTAGATTGCATTGTGGGAGTTTGGTGGATTATAGGTTAATAGTGTTAATAGGTAGATTGCGTTGTGGGGGTTTGGCAGATTAGGGGTTAATAGTGTTAATAGGTAGATTGCGTCGTGGGGGGGTTGGTGGATTAGGGGTTAATAGTGTTAATAGGTAGATTGCGTTGTGGGGGTGTGGCGGATTAGGGGTTAATAGTGTAATTAGATACTTTGCAATTTGGGGGTTGGCGGATTAGGGGTTTATACATTTATTAGTTATTGCGGTGGGGGGATGGCAGTTGAGAGGTACATATTGCACATGTGTTAGGTGTTTGTTAAGACTTCCAGGGAGTTGCGGTGCTCATATATTCAGCGCAAGGCTTGCTGCGCCTGCCTATGTGTGGCGAGGTGAATATGAAGTAAAATTTCTCCATTTTCGCTGCGTAAGTCCTTGCACTGAATATGTGATACAGACTTGTGAGGCTGGTTCTATGTTAGTTTATGGGAGTAAAAACAGCGGCCGACGGGTAAAATATACGTGCCGCATTTGTATGCGGTGCTGTATATGTGATCGCTACATCCATCTAAAAATAGCCAACACCGGCTTTTGCGGGCTATGCCCCATATGTGATCGAGCCCTAGATCCTGTGATCATTCGGTTTGGCAAAATTTAAATTATTAAATTATTTCCCATGGTGAACAGCATCTTACACTTAAAGGGACATTAAACACTAAGGGCTAGATTACAAGAGCTAATTTAATCGAGGAAGTTTGCCATTTTATGGGCGCATGTTAAATAACCAGTCATTACATATACACATATAAACACATAAATATATGTATATATTTATATACATATATATTTCAACTATGCTGCCAATTGCTGCGCTAGGTTCTTTGCCATGACAATAGCCATGAGAACAAGGCTCCTTCAGATACCTTCATTGAAACCTATGTTCCAAAATGGACGCAACCATAATTAGAGGGAGGTGCATTAAGTGTATTTAGTGTTTAATGTCCCTTTAAAATAAAGTTAAAGTTTAAAATGCTAGTGTTACTGCTACAAGCCAGCAACAGTGCATTTTTATGGGTTCAGAATTGAGCAAGAACAAAAGTGAAGCTTACATGCTTGTTGTCTGACACAGGAATCAATCAACTTAAAATTAAATTGCTGGGGGGGGGGGGGGAACTTCCGGGCGGCGGCCATGATAGGTTGCATGTTTGCTTACTGCTCCAACTCTTGGACTCAAATCTCTCAAAAGCTAACTTTTACAGCCTAACTGAATGCAGATTTGCATCATATATCTTACAGCAGAGCATACCCTACATATTGAAACCATTCTCTTTAGCATAGGAGTAAGTTTAAGCCTCCTGGATCTCACTAGAGGTTACGGCCTCTCACTAGACCCCCTGGCAGAGCACCTTCTCTGTCGTTACTTTCAGTGTTATCTTGCAAATCACTGCTAAAATGGCACAATCCTTATTTAATATGCCCGATTTACATCTCACAGAGAGGATTGATATGGAGGGGGCTATTGATATCTTGGAGCAGCTGACCTTTTTGCTCATAGATTACCGCGCTGACTTTGACAAGACACTGCACATGGCGTCCAACCCTGGAGCCATCTATGGATCCCAACTAGCTTCTCGGCTGAAGCACGCTCCTACAGCAGATAAATGTGGTCATGCTCTGGGGCTCCAGCACTTAACACCTACTCTGGATGTAGATCCAAAAGATCTGGCATCCGATGCCTTGACTTCTGAGGGGGGCAATCGGTTAGTCGAGGGTGTTGGAGCCTAAGAGGGCCATTGTAAGTAACGCTACCTCACAGAGAACCGATAAACACAGCATTGTAGCGCCCTCCTCAAGCCTCATACCAGCAGATGTGGCTAAGAACTATGAACACAAGGTATTTCTTATTCAACATCTATACCCAACGTTAAACTCAGAGATCAATTGCTATAACGAACTACTACTGTCCTTAGGGAAACCCGGTGACCAACTTGAATCAATTGGGATTTTCTACACTTCACCAAAAACCGGAGTAGGGTAATGGAATATCTCACCTCACACCACTGTAATTTGCTCCCGGACTAGTTACTGATCAGTTCTGCTGCCTGAACGAGGACATCAAAAATGTTCACATTTCAGCCTATTTATATGTTGGTTTATTTTCTTGTGTATGTCTCCTCTTGTTCTTCCCCCTCCCCTCTAATGCATGTTCACATGTTTGAGGCATAAGCTGCTAAATGCAGACGTCCCTTATGTAGGTTTTTGAGTACTGTCTGCCTGACTTTAATATTTACTTAGTTGTTATTATAACGCTTTGGGCAACACTATTATATATTTTCCTGTTGTGTGTCAAATGGCATATATTTGGACACTGTTTTGATCTTCACAGGGAGATGTGATCTTCCGCGGCCGGGAAGGTGAGCCCTCTTTTTCTTTCATGTAATTAGCAAGAGTCCATGAGCTAGTGACGTATGGGATATACATTCCTACCAGGAGGGGCAAAGTTTCCCAAACCTCAAAATGCCTACAAATACACCCCTCACCACACCCACAAATCAGTTTTACAAACTTTGCCTCCTATGGAGGTGGTGAATTAAGTTTGTGCTAGATTCTACGTTGATATGCGCTCCGCAGCAGGTTGGAGTCCGGTTTTCCTCTCAGCGTGCAGTGAATGTCAGAGGGATGTGAGGAGAGTATTGCCTATTTGAATTCAATGATCTCCTTCTACGGGGTCTATTTCATAGGTTCTCTGTTATCGGTCGTAGAGATTCATCTCTTACCTCCCTTTTCAGATCGACAATATACTCTTATATATACCATTACCTCTACTGATTCTCGTTTCAGTACTGGTTTGGCTTTCTACTACATGTAGATGAGTGTCTTGGGGTAAGTAAGTCTTATTTTCTGTGACACTCTAAGCTATGGTTGGGCACTTTTATATAAAGTTCTAAATATATGTATTCAAACATTTATTTGCCTTGACTCAGGATGTTCAACGTTCCTTATTTCAGACAGTCAGTTTCATATTTGGGATAATGCATATGAATAAATCAATTTTTTTCTTACCTTAAAATTTGACTTTTTTTCCCTGTGGGCTGTTAGGCTTGCGGGGGCTGAAAATGCTTCATTTTATTGCGTCATTCTTGGCGCGGACTTTTTTGGCGCAAATTTTTTTTTCTGTTTCCGGCGTCATACGTGTCGCCGGAAGTTGCGTAATTTTTGATGTTTTTTGCGCCAAAAGTGTCGGCGTTCCGGATGTGGCGTCATTTTTTGCGCAAAAAGCATTTAGGCGCCAAATAATGTGGGCGTCTTTTTTGGCGCTAAAAAAATATGGGCGTCAGTATTGTCTCCACATTATTTAAGTCTCATTATTTATTGCTTCTGGTTGCTAGAAGCTTGTTCACTGGCATTTTTTCCCATTCCTGAAACTGTCATTTAAGGAATTTGATCAATTTTGCTTTATATGTTGTTTTTTCTATTACATATTGCAAGATGTCCCAGATTGACACTGAGTCAGAAGATACTTCTGGAAAAACGCTGCCTGGTGCTGGATCTACCAAAGTTAAGTGTATCTGCTGTAAACTTGTGGTATCTGTTCCTCCAGCTGTTGTTTGTAATGAATGTCATGACAAACTTGTTAATGCAGATAATATTTCCTTTAGTAATGTTACATTACCTGTTGCTGTTCCGTCACCATCTAATACTCAGAGTGTTCCTGTTAACATAAGAGATTTTGTTTCTAAATCCATTAAGAAGGCTATGTCTGTTATTCCTCCTTCTAGTAAAAGTAAAAGGTCTTTTAAAACTTCTCATTTCTCAGATGAATTTTTAAATGAACATCATCATTCTGATTCTGATAATGGTTCCTCTGGTTCAGAGGATTCTATCTCAGAGGTTGATGCTGATAAATCTTCATATTTATTTATTCAAAATGGAATTTATTCGTTCTTTACTTAAAGAAGTCTTAATTGCATTAGAAATAGAGGATTCTGGTCCTCTTGATACTAAATCTAAACGTTTAAATAAGGTTTTTAAATCTCCTGTAGTTATTCCAGAAGTTTTTCCTGTCCCTGATGCTATTTCTGAAGTAATCTCCAGGGAATGGAATAATTTGGGTAATTCATTTACTCCTTCTAAACGTTTTAAGCAATTATATCCTGTGCCATCTGACAGATTAGAATTTTGGGACAAAATCCCTAAAGTTGATGGGGCTGTCTCTACTCTTGCTAAACGTACTACTATTCCTACGGCAGATAGTACTTCCTTTAAGGATCCTTTAGATAGGAAGATTGAATCCTTTCTAAGAAAAGCTTACTTATGTTCAGGTAATCTTCTTAGACCTGCTATATCTTTAGCGAATGTTGCTGCAGCTTCAACTTTTTGGTTACAAGCTTTAGCGCAACAAGTAACAGATCATAATTCTCATAGCATTGTTAATCTTCTTCAACATATTTGTGATGCCATCTTTGATATCATTAGAGTTGATGTCAGGTATATGTCTCTAGCTATTTTAGCTAGAAGAGCTTTATGGCTTAAAACTTGGAATGCTGATATGTCTTCTAAGTCAACTTTGCTTTCCCTTTCTTTCCAGGGTAATAAATTATTTGGTTCTCAGTTGGATTCTATTATCTCAACTGTTACTGGAGGGAAAGGAACTTTTTTACCACAGGATAAAAAATAATTTTCAGAGCTCTTCAGTCATGGCCTCTTCTAAAGAGAGAATCGTTCATTTGTTTTCAGACAGACAATGTCACAACTGTGGCATACATCAATCATCAAGGAGGGACTCACAGTCCTCTGACTATGAAAGAAGTATCTCGAATACTGGTATGGGCGGAATCCAGCTCCTGTCTAGTTTCTGCGGTTCATATCCCAGGTATAGACAATTGGGAAGCGGATTATCTCAGTCGCCAAACGTTACATCCGGGCGAATGGTCTCTTCACCCAGAGGTATTTCTTCAGATTGTTCAAATGTGGGGACTTCCAGAAATAGATCTGATGGCTTCTCATCTAAACAAGAAACTTCCCAGGTATCTGTCCAGATCCAGGGATCCTCAAGCGGAAACAGTGGATGCATTGTCAATTCCTTGGAAGTATCATCCTGCCTATATCTTTCCGCCTCTAGTTCTTCTTCCAAGAGTAATCTCCAAGATTCTGAAGGAATGCTCGTTTGTTCTGCTGGTGGCTCCAGCATGGCCTCACAGGTTTTGGTATGCAGATCTTGTCCGGATGGCCTCTTGCCAACCGTGGACTTTTCCGTTAAGACCAGACCTTCTGTCGCAAGGTCCCTTTTTCCATCAGGATCTCAAATCCTTAAATTTAAAGGTATGGAGATTGAACGCTTGATTCTTAGTCAAAGAGGTTTCTCTGACTCTGTGATTAATACTATGTTACAGGCTCGTAAATCCGTATCTAGGAAGATATATTATAGAGTCTGGAAGACTTACATTTCTTGGTGTCTTTCTCATCATTTTTCCTGGCATTCTTTTAGAATTCCGAGAATTTTACAGTTTCTTCAGGATGGTTTGGATAAAGGTTTGTCTGCAAGTTCCTTGAAAGGACAAATCTCTGCTCTTTCTGTTCTTTTTCACAGAAAGATTGCTAATCTTCCTGATATTCATTGTTTTGTACAAGCTTTGGTTCGTATAAAACCTGTCATTAAGTCAATTTCTCCTCCTTGGAGTTTGAATTTGGTTCTGGGGGCTCTTCAAGCTCCTCCGTTTGAACCTATGCATTCATTGGACATTAAATTACTTTCTTGGAAAGTTTTGTTTCTTTTGGCCATCTCTTCTGCTAGAAGAGTTTCTGAATTATCTGCTCTTTCTTGTGAGTCTCCTTTTCTGATTTTTCATCAGGATAAGGCGGTGTTGCGAACTTCTTTTAAATTTTTACCTAAGGTTGTGAATTCTAACAACATTAGTAGAGAAATTGTGGTTCCTTCATTATGTCCTAATCCTAAGAATTCTAAGGAGAGATCATTGCATTCTTTGGATGTAGTTAGAGCTTTGAAATATTATGTTGAAGCTGCTAAGAATTTCCGAAAGACTTCTAGTCTATTTGTTATTTTTTCCGGTTCTAGGAAAGGTCAGAAGGCCTCTGCCATTTCTTAGGCATCTTGGTTGAAATCTTTAATTCATCATGCTTATGTCGAGTCGGGTAAAACTCCGCCTCAAAGGATTACAGCTCATTCTACTAGGTCAGTTTCTACTTCCTGGGCGTTTAGGAATGAAGCTTCGGTTGATCAGATTTGCAAAGCAGCAACTTCTTCTTTGCATACTTTTACTAAATTCTACCATTTTGATGTGTTTTCTTCTTCTGAAGCAGTTTTTGGTAGAAAAGTACTTCAGGCAGCTGTTTCAGTTTGATTATTCTGCTTATAATTTCAGTTTTTTTCATTATAAGATTTAAACTTTATTTTGGGTGTGGATTATTTTCAGCGGAATTGGCTGTCTTTATTTTATCCCTCCCTCTCTAGTGACTCTTGCGTGGAAGATCCACATCTTGGGTAGTCATTATCCCATACGTCACTAGCTCATGGACTCTTGCTAATTACATGAAAGAAAACATAATTTATGTAAGAACTTACCTGATAAATTCATTTCTTTCATATTAGCAAGAGTCCATGAGGCCCACCCTTTTTGTGGTGGTTATGATTTTTTTGTATAAAGCACAATTATTCCAATTCCTTATTTTTTATGCTTTCACACTTTTTTCTTATCACCCCACTTCTTGACTATGCGTTAAACTGATTTGTGGGTGTGGTGAGGGGTGTATTTGTAGGCATTTTGAGGTTTGGGAAACTGCCCCTCCTGGTAGGAATGTATATCCCATACGTCACTAGCTCATGGACTCTTGCTAATATGAAAGAAATGAATTTACATAAATTATGTTTTTTCTATTTTTTCTTTATCCCAACTCTTTGGGGATTAACGCCATCTACTCGACCAGGTTTTCTTGCCCCTTAGTTTTACATACTATCATTTCTATAAATGTTATTGCACTGTGTCGGTACTTATCACCTCAGGTTTACCATATAGTATTTATGCCAAGGTGAGATAAACCTTTTTTCTCCTGTTAAGTGTAGTCAGTCCACGGGTCATCATTACTTCTGGGATATTAACTCCTCCCCAACAGGAAGTGCAAGAGGATCACCCAAGCAGAGCTGCTATGTAGCTCCTCCCCTCTACGTCACACCCAGTCATTCTCTTGCACCCAACTAATAGATAGGATGTGTGAGAGGACTGTGGTGATTATACTTAGTTTTTATATCTTCAATCAAAAGTTTGTTATTTTAAAACAGCACCGGAGTGTGTTGTTCCTTCTCAGGTAGAATTTGAAGAAGAATCTACCTGAGTTTTTGGATGATTTTAGCCGGCGTAGCTAAGATTCATTTTGCTGTTCTCGGCCATTCTGAGGAGTGAGGTAAACTTCAGATCAGGGGACAGCGGGCAGGTTCACCTGCAAAGAGGTATGTTGCAGTATATTATTTTCTGAGGAATGGAATTGACTGAGAAAATACTGCCAATACCGATATAATGTAAGTTCAGCCTTAAATGCAGTAGTAGCAACTGGTATCAGGCTGTTATGTATATATGTTTACACTTCAGTATTCTGGGGAATGGCACTTCACTGGGATACTACTATATGCATATAACTTTTAGCCTAACTTGCAGTTACAGGCTGTTTAATGACATTTCATGTTATTTGATTTTAAACGTTTTGCTGGCATGTTAAATCGTTTAATTATCTGAGGTACTGGGTGATAAATTGTTTTGGGCACTGTTTTTCCACTTGGCTGTCGTTTATTTTAATTTAAGACAGTTTACTGAACTTCCCTCACTGCTGTGTGTTAGGGGGAGGGGCCTATTTTGGCGCTTTTGCTACGCATCAGAAATTCAGTCAAAAGTCTGTTTCTCTCCCTGCATGATCCGGATCGTCTCTACAGAGCTCAAGGGTCTTCAAAAATTATTTTGAGGGAGGTAATCACTCACAGCAGACCTGTGAGATTGTGCTTTGACTGTGATAAAAAACGTTTATATTTTGTACATTTTTTTCTGCTATTAAGGGTTAGTTATCCATTGCTAATGGGGGCAATCCTTTGCTAAATTTATGCCTTTACCGGGAAAAATTTGGTTTTTATAATTTCTCCGGTTCATTGTTATTCAACTGTCATAGTTTTTTTTTCTGTGCTTCTTAAAGGCACAGTGCGTTTTTCATATTACTTGTAAATTGAGTTGAAAAGTATTTCCAAGCTTGCTAGTTTAATTGCTAGTTTGTTAAACATGTCTGACTCAGAGGAATATCTCTGTGCTATATGTGCAAAAGCCAAGGTGGAGCCCAATAGAAATTTATGTACTAATTGCATTGATGCTACTTTAAATAAAAGTCAATCTGTACAAATTGAACATCATTCACCAAACAACGAGGGGGAAGTTATGCCGACTAACTTGCCTCACGTGTCAGTACCTGCATCTCCCGCTCGGGAGGTGCGTGATATTGTCACGCCGAGTACTTCAGGGCGGCCATTACAAATCACACTACAGGACATGGCTAATGTTATGACTGAAGTTTTGTCTAAATTACCAGAACTTAGAGGTAAGCGAGATCACTCTGGGGTGAGAACAGAGTGCGCTGATAATATTAGGGCCATGTCAGATACTGCGTCACAATTTGCAGAACATGAGGACGGAGAGCTTCAATCTGCAGGTGACGGATCTGATCCAAATAGAGTGGATTCAGACATTTCAAACTTTAAGTTTAAACTAGAAAACCTCCGTGTACTGCTAGGGGAGGTATTAGCGGCTCTGAATGATTGTAACACCGTTGCAATCCCAGAGAAATTATGTAGGCTGGATAGATACTATGCGGTACCAGCGAGTACTGATGTTTTTCCTGTACCTAAGAGGCTTACAGAGATAATTACTAAGGAGTGGGATAGGCCCGGTGTACCCTTTTCCCCCCCTCCTGTATTTAGAAAAATGTTTCCAATAGACGCCACCACACGGGACTTATGGCAGATGGTCCCTAAGGTGGAGGGAGCGGTTTCTACTCTGGCTAAGCGTACCACTATCCCGGTGGAGGATAGCTGTGCCTTTTCAGATCCAATGGATAAAAAATTAGAGGGTTACCTTAAGAAAATGTTTGTTCAACAAGGTTTTATATTGCAACCCCTTGCATGTATTGCGTCTGTCACGGCTGCTGCCGCATTTTGGTCCGAGTCTCTGGAAGAGACTCTTGACTCAATAACTATAGATGAGATTTCAAATAAGCTTAAAACCCTTAAGCTAGCTAATTCATTTATTTCAGATGCCGTAGTACATTTAACTAAACTTACGGCTAAGAATTCCGGATTCGCCATTCAGGCACGTAGAGCACTGTGGCTAAAATCCTGGTCAGCTGATGTTACTTCTAAATCTAAATTACTTAACATACCTTTCAAAGGGCAGACCTTATTCGGGCCCGGTTTGAAAGAAATTATCGCTGACATTACAGGAGGTAAAGGCCATGCCCTGCCTCAAGACAGAGCCAAACCTAGGGCTAGACAGTCTAATTTTCGTGCCTTTCGTAACTTCAAGGCAGGAGCAGCATCAACTTCCTCTGAGCCAAAACAGGAAGGAGCTGTTGCTCGCTACAGACAAGGCTGGAAACCTAACCAGTCCTGGAACAAGGGCAAGCAGGCCAGAAAACCTGCTGCTGCCCCTAAGACAGCATGAATTGAGGGCCCCCGATCCGGGAACGGATCTAGTGGGGGGCAGACTTTCTCTCTTCGCCCAGGCTTGGGCAAGAGATGTCCAGGATCCCTGGGCGTTAGAGATCATATCTCAGGGATATCTTCTGGACTTCAAAACCTCTCCCCCAAAAGGGAGATTTCATCTTTCAAGGTTGTCAACAAACCAAATAAAGAAAGAGGCGTTTCTACGCTGTGTACAAGATCTTTTGCTAATGGGAGTGATCCACCCGGTTCCGCGGTCGGAGCACGGACAGGGGTTTTACTCAAATCTGTTTGTGGTTCCCAAGAAAGAAGGAACCTTCAGACCAATCTTGGATTTAAAGATCTTAAACAAATTCCTAAGAGTTCCATCGTTCAAAATGGAAACTATCCGGACAATCTTACCCATGATCCAAAAGGGTCAGTACATGACCACAGTGGATTTAAAGGATGCTTACCTTCACATACCGATTCACAAAGATCATTACCGGTATCTAAGGTTTGCCTTCCTAGACAGGCATTACCAGTTTGTAGCTCTTCCATTCGGATTGGCTACGGCTCCAAGAATCTTCACAAAGGTTCTGGGCGCTCTTCTGGCGGTACTAAGACCGCGAGGAATTTCGGTGGCTCCGTACCTAGACGACATTCTGATACAAGCGTCAAGCTTTCAAACTGCCAAGTCTCATACAGAGTTAGTACTGGCATTTCTAAGGTCGCATGGGTGGAAGGTGAACGAAGAGAAAAGTTCTCTCTTTCCACTCACAAGAGTTCCCTTCTTGGGGACTCTTATAGATTCTGTAGAAATGAAGATCTACCTGACAGAAGGCAGGTTATAAAGCTTCAAAATGCTTGCCGTGTCCTTCATTCCATTCAACACCCGTCAGTGGCTCAATGCATGGAGGTAATCGGCTTAATGGTAGCGGCAATGGACATAGTACCCTTTGCACGCCTACATCTCAGACCGCAATTGTGCATGCTAAGTCAGTGGAATGGGGATTACTCAGATTTGTCCCCTACTCTGAATCTGGATCAAGAGACCAGAAATTCTCTTCTATGGTGGCTTTCTCGGCCACATCTGTCCAGGGGGATGCCATTCAGCAGACCAGATTGGACAATTGTAACAACAGACGCCAGCCTACTAGGTTGGGGCGCTGTCTGGAATTCCCTGAAGGCTCAGGGATCATGGACTCAGGAGGAGAGTCTCCTTCCAATAAACATTCTGGAATTGAGAGCAGTTCTCAATGCCCTTCTGGCTTGGCCTCAGTTAACAACTCGGGGGTTCATCAGGTTTCAGTCGGACAACATCACGACTGTAGCTTACATCAACCATCAAGGAGGGACAAGAAGCTCCCTAGCGATGATGGAAGTATCAAAGATAATTCGATGGGCAGAGTCTCACTCTTGCCACCTGTCAGCGATCCACATTCCTGGAGTGGAGAACTGGGAGGCGGATTTCCTAAGTCGTCAGACTTTTCATCCGGGGGAGTGGGAACTTCATCCGGAGGTCTTTGCCCAAATACTTCGACTTTGGGGCAAACCAGAGATAGATCTCATGGCGTCTCGCCAGAACGCCAAGCTTCCTTGTTACGGGTCCAGGTCCAGGGACCCGGGAGCGGTCCTGGTAGATGCTTTGACAGCACCTTGGACCTTCGGGATGGCTTATGTGTTTCCACCCTTCCCGATGCTTCCTCGATTGATTGCCAGGATCAAACAGGAGAGAGCATCGGTGATTCTAATAGCGCCTGCGTGGCCACGCAGGACCTGGTATGCAGATCTAGTGGACATGTCATCCTGTCCACCTTGGTCTCTGCCTCTGAGACAGGACCTTCTAATTCAGGGTCCTTTCAAACATCAAAATCTAATTTCTCTGAAGCTGACTGCTTGGAAATTGAACGCTTGATTTTATCAAAGCGTGGATTTTCGGAGTCAGTAATTGATATCTTAATACAGGCTAGGAAACCTGTTACCAGAAAGATTTACCATAAAATATGGCGTAAATACTTACATTGGTGCGAATCCAAGAGTTACTCATGGAGTAAGGTTAAGATTCCTAGGATATTGTCTTTTCTACAAGAGGGTTTAGAAAAGGGTTTATCTGCTAGTTCCTTAAAGGGACAGATCTCAGCTCTATCCATTCTTTTACACAAACGTCTGTCAGAAGTTCCAGACGTTCAGGCTTTTTGCCAGGCTTTGGCCAGGATTAAGCCTGTGTTTAAAACTGTTGCTCCACCATGGAGCTTAAATTTAGTTCTTAACGTTTTACAGGGTGTTCCGTTTGAACCCCTTCATTCCATTGATATTAAATTGTTATCTTGGAAAGTTCTGTTTTTAATGGCTATTTCCTCGGCTCGTAGAGTCTCTGAGTTATCAGCCTTACATTGTGATTCTCCGTATCTGATTTTTCATTCAGATAAGGTAGTTCTGCGTACTAAACCTGGGTTCTTACCTAAGGTTGTCACTAACAAGAATATCAATCAAGAGATTGTTGTTCCATCATTGTGTCCTAACCCTTCTTCAAAGAAGGAACGACTTCTACACAATCTAGATGTAGTCCGTGCCCTGAAATTTTATTTACAGGCAACTAAAGATTTTCGCCAAACTTCTTCCCTGTTTGTCGTTTATTCTGGACAGAGGAGAGGTCAAAAAGCTTCGGCAACCTCTCTCTCTTTTTGGCTTCGTAGCATAATACGTTTAGCCTATGAGACTGCTGGACAGCAGCCTCCTGAAAGAATTACAGCTCATTCTACTAGAGCTGTGGCTTCCACTTGGGCCTTTAAGAATGAGGCATCTGTTGAACAGATTTGCAAGGCTGCAACTTGGTCTTCTCTTCATACTTTTTCCAAATTTTACAAATTTGACACTTTTGCTTCTTCGGAGGCTGTTTTTGGGAGAAAGGTTCTTCAGGCAGTGGTCCCTTCCGTATAAAGATCCTGCCTGTCCCTCCCGTCATCCGTGTACTTTAGCTTTGGTATTGGTATCCCAGAAGTAATGATGACCCGTGGACTGACTACACTTAACAGGAGAAAACATAATTTATGCTTACCTGATAAATTCCTTTCTCCTGTAGTGTAGTCAGTCCACGGCCCGCCCTGTTTTTTATGGCAGGTCTAAATTTTTAAATTATACTCCAGTCACCACTGCACCCTATAGTTTCTCCTTTCTCGTTTGGTTCTTGGTCGAATGACTGGGTGTGACGTAGAGGGGAGGAGCTATATAGCAGCTCTGCTTGGGTGATCCTCTTGCACTTCCTGTTGGGGAGGAGTTAATATCCCAGAAGTAATGATGACCCGTGGACTGACTACACTACAGGAGAAAGGAATTTATCAGGTAAGCATAAATTATGTTATTTCATTGTATAGAATTTACGCCAGTTGAGACCCTTAATTGATTTGCAGGTAGCTCTGTTCTTTTTCCTAATTTCTTTGTTGTTTATACTTACCCTGAAACATATTAGTCACTGGGTAGTATTGTTCCCTCACCGTCATAACGTGTTTCCAATATACGCTACAGATCTCAAACAATCCTAACCCTCCATGTGCTTCATTCCATGCATATTTTTTTCCTTCACTTATATAATATTTTCGCTATAAATGTAAAGCGGGCTCAAAATTAGCTCATATAGTTAACTTCTAATTCTCTCTTGATTTGTACACTTATAGTTGCTAACATTGAGCACTATCATCATCAAAAAAAAAAATATGAGGTTACTATAGTGAGCTCCAAGAGTGGTCTCCTCACTTCATCACACATTTCCTAACCGTGACATGTTTTCTTATTTTAGGTCCAAGAGTGACCTATTAGTTCTGATATGGAAGGTTCTCTTATGACTGGGCTTCATGTATTTTAGTTTGCCATTTATAACTGGGTTTTTTTCTCTTTGTTTCTATTTCATGTGGGCAATGCAGAAGGCTTACCATACCATTATAGAATTAAGCTGGCTTGTACATTTCTCCTTTTGTATTGAATGGCAATTTATTTTGTATGATTAAGCTGTTTGTATGCCTTTTTTTTTTTTTTTTGTAACATGTCAGTAAACTTAGAAAAAAATTAAACAGCAAAATTTCTTTCAGACATATTGAGAATACAAACAAACATAATAAACAGGATATGTTCAACTGACAATATTGAAAAATAAATAGCCCTTGGTATTTGAAACCCTCTCTATGACACATGAGGCCACTTTTGGACCTCGTAATGCTACCAGTAATACTAAACTTCAGAGGGCTATCATGGACATTAGGAGATTACTCTTGAGTCTCTAAGGAAAACCTCTATTTTCATATTTTTTAACAAACAAAATTATAAAACACAATCAGAACAAAATTACCTTCATCGTCAAATATTAACAGTAAATAAAATCCCCAGTAGATAATGTATCAACCACTTTTGGGCTGCAATAGATTAAATAGAACTAAAAAGGGGAATGGTAAAATAAATAAGGGAACCAAAATCTAGAATGGTCAATCTTAACATGTGGGGAGCCAGACTATGTTATGCTTTACAAAATGGAGAGTAATAACCTCGTACAATAAAAAAGAGAAATTAATAACTATGTGGGAACATATATAACAGTCAAACCAGCAGATGCTATTTCGTAAAATGGGAATACATGGAGGGTACTGCGTCTCTACCTAAGTGGGAACTATGGCGTCTTGTAATGAAGGGGTGTGAGGGATAAGAGCCTTCCTTACTAATTCTGGTATGAGCGGGTACCATCTAAGAACAGTGTCAGTGGTCAGTACAGGAAATCAAGATGTGCCATCTCGGCCGCAGACAGCACATCTCCCAATTAGTGTAACTTAGCGTGACCAAACAATTACAAACAGGTCTCTGAACTTAGCGTGACCAAACAATTACAAACAGGTCTCTGCCGTCTATTTCGGGGTAATAGTGATCCAGTTTAAAGTAGGGTTCAGATATTACAGTATGCGATTGTGTATGAACCAACTGTAGCTAGACTACAAGACTAATTGGGGAAGATAATGGATTCAAACTTTTGCAACACCCCTATAGGCATGGAGATTATTATTTCTTTCATGTAATTAACAAGAGTCCATGAGCTAGTGACGTATGGGATATACATTCCTACCAGGAGGGGCAAAGTTTCCCAAACCTTAAAATGCCTATAAATACACCCCTCACCACACCCACAAATCAGTTTTACAAACTTTGCCTCCAAGGGAGGTGGTGAAGTAAGTTTGTGCTAGATTCTACGTTGATATGCGCTCCGCAGCAAGTTGGAGCCCGGTTTTCCTCTCAGCGTGCAGTGAATGTCAGAGGGATGTGAGGAGAGTATTGCCTATTGAATGCAGTGATCTCCTTCTACGGGGTCTATTTCATAAGGTTCTCTGTTATCGGTCGTAGAGATTCATCTCTTACCTCCCTTTTCAGATCGACGATATACTCTTATATTTACCATTTCCTCTACTGATTCTCGTTTCAGTACTGGTTTGGCTTTCTACAAACATGTAGATGAGTGTCCTGGGGTAAGTAAGTCTTATTTTCTGTGACACTCTAAGCTATGGTTGGGCACTTTATTTATAAAGTTCTAAATATATGTATTCAAACATTTATTTGCCTTGACTCAGAATGTTCAACTTTCCTTATTTCCAGACAGTCAGTTTCATATTTGGGATTATGCTTTAATTATCATATTTTTCTTACCTCAAAAATTTGACTTTTTCCCTGTGGGCTGTTAGGCTCGCGGGGGCTGAAGAAGCGCATATCAAAGTAGAAATCTTAGCACAAACTTACTTCCCCACCTCCATAGGAGGCAAAGTTTGTAAAACTGAATTGTGGGTGTGGTGAGGGGTGTATTTATAGGCATTTTGAGGTTTTGGAAACTTTGCCCCTCCTGGTAGGATTGTATATCCCATACGTCACTAGCTCATTTACATGAAAGAAATGAAAAGTTCTCTCCTAAAAAAGAGGCCAAACCTGAAAGAGTTCTGAAAATAGCAACAGAGTTCTAAAATATCGATTGAAAACCTCGCCTCTTGAAGTTTCCAAACCCCATGTGCTGTCAGAGACCTCAGACAGCTCCTCAACCTGTAAGACTTGCATCCATTAAGAATACAGTCCAGGGAGGACGAACAAAAGGAGGCCCCTGAATAAAACAATGATAGTCTAATCACCAAATCAGAGAGAGAGCAGCAGTTATGAGCCTAAAACTTCCATGCACATAGCCACTAAAAATAATGTTCTAGACTGTAAGTTAGACAGGCTAACGCCAATACAATTGACTTTTGTCCGATAAAGACAAAGTCATGAACACAGAGTTCATCTAGAAACCCAAAAAGAGGTGACCCTTGTCTGAGGAATCACAAAACTCTTAGGTAAAATAAATCCTCTAACCATGTCTTGAAGAAACAAAACTAGTTGATTCATGAGACATTCTAATAAAAGAAAAGATTAAGCTAATACCAAGATACCATTAAAATAAGGAAACATCACAATCTCTACTGTATTATTACAGAAAGACGGGCACCCAGAACCTTTTGAAAAGATTCATAAAGCTGTCGCTAGATCAAATGGAAAAGTGACAAATTGGTAAAGCTTATCTAAAAAAAGAGAATCTCAAAACTAAAAGCGGTCTGAATGAAATAAAATATGAGGATAAACGTTCTGTAAAATTGAGTGGACATGAAATGACCTTGCTAAACAAAAGGCATAATAGTCCTTATAGTCCCAACTTGAAAGTTGAGACTCTTACAAAACAATATAAAGTCTTCAGATACAAGATTGGACTGAATAAACCTTTTTTTCCTTGGGACAAAGAATAGAATTGAATAGAAACCCAATCCCTGTTCCTGATAAAGAACTGGTATAAACACTCCTGAAAAAAATTCACAGAGTGTACTAAGAAAGAAAGAATCTTCCCATAGAAGGTCTTATTCTAAAAATCTATTCAGACTCTAAGAATAATAAAGATTTTGGACTGAATTCATCCAAAAACAATTTAATCTGCCCCCCACCAGAAGAAACTGGTTTGAGAACCGTACCTTCATGCAGTTCAACAACAAGCAATTATATAGCGTTTTCTCCAGAAGGATACAAAAAAATGCTTTTTCAGTGCTTGCACTTGGAGTTAACCAAATTAGCAGCTGAAAAAAACAGTTATTATTACCCAAATAAATGGTACACAATAAATTGACCTCAAAAAGGCCAAAGGGATGTATTAACCCTGCCGGGATATGAATCTAAGACCCTTGGATCTAGAACAAGCGTTTGTAGTCAGGACATTCACCAACTGAACTACATCACCGGACTAAAAGTAGTGCAGAAAAACTCTAAACCTCCAGAAATAGTGGAGATAATAGAAATCAAACAAATTATTATCCTAACAAACTAGAGATAATAAAATATATTTGAAATAGATATAGTAAACATAATAAAATTAATACATCAGAAGTAAATAAACAGAATTATATACTTGAAAATCTGAAACTGCTTATGCTAACTGTTCAACAACAAAAAAGAGTGAAAGAACAGTAATGTCAGCCACAGATAAAGCTGAGCTAAAAAAACAAACAGTACGTGAATATGCTCTACTAAGGTTATATTCAAACTCTAAAGAATCCTAAAAATAAGTACCAATTTCCATAGAAATAGTAGTACAGTCCAAAAGGGAATCAGGATAAACCATTCTTTAGAACATAATACAGATAGTATCTTGAATAGGAAAAACCATCAGGAACATATTAAAATCTTAAAATTCAGATTTTAAAATAACATAGTTAATAGGAGGACTAGGCTCCTAAAAGCTAAAAATAACAAAATTTTCCTTAACAAAGAACAAAGAATGTTCAAATGAAAAATAAGGAGAATTTTTAATAAAACTGTCTCTGATACAGGATCCTTTGAGCCAAGAAAACCTTCATCAGTAGAATAAACTTAAGTATGCTGTCGGTCAGAACAAAATTAATTAAATCTTAACAATTTTGAAAAAGACCTCGTAAGTTTACTTAAAGGCATAATAACAGTCATAACCTTTATGATAAAAGCAATAACATGTGATATTTGCAGATGAAATCAAGTACATGAACTGAGTAAGTAAAAACAGTAAATGTCATTGTACATATAGAAATATTTTAAGCTTAAGATAATTTTAAATGCCACAAAATTGAGCTGAAGAAAACAGTTTAATATCTTACAACATAAAAATTAACTAGTCCCTGACATGTTTCGCCAATTTGGCTTTATCAAAGGGTAAATTGATAAAGCCAAATGTGGCGAAACATGTCAGGGACTAGTTAATTTTTTATGTTGTAAGATAATTTTAAATTTGCAGGATAAAAGTGGTGGTTATTAGCACTAGCGGTATCTGATCTAATATTGCTAGTACAAGTGTGGATGGTCATATATATTCTGACCATGTATAATTTATCCCAAGACTCGCAACATTTAGCTTATATTGGTAGCCGCTATTTGTTATTTTAAATTTACGACTCAAAAATTACTATAGTATCTTTTGATATTGGCGGTTACCAGTATTTAGCGATATTTGATTTCAATAACTATACATGGTGGATGGTCATATATATTCTGACCATATGCAATCTATTACTAAGCATTTAATATATAGCAGCTACAGCGGTTCACCGCACTTTGCAGTTGTGGACGGTTGCACATATACTAATTTATATGAAATTTATCTTGTACTTTTCAAGTATTTAGTTTATATTAGTTAACGCCGTTTTCTAAGCATTTAGCTTGTAATAATATACCGCTATTTACCGTATTTAAAGTCATTACAAGTACTTATCAACAAAGCTGTGATTATAAGTATGAGTGGCGTCAGATTCACCTGATTTGGGGTAGATGGCCATGTATATTGCAATTTATATATGATTCATCTCAAACCCTTTTATAGTTTGGTTGTATCAGCAATCGTTAATTATAATATATGAAAACGTGTACGGTCTATACTTATATCATTTATAATCCATCTTAACCGCAGTACTATAACGATACAAGTAACCGCTATTTACCGCATATGAATTTAACTAACAGTTATTTTGAGTTTGTACTGTGAGGTCCATTTAAATTCATAGTAATGTTGCAATGAATCCATAAAATTAACTGCAAAATAGACAAGGTTACGAAGAGAAAAGTACTGCAGCTAATAGAACTTAGTGAATTATAACTTTGAAAGCTATTACACAGACTATGCATTGTAACGAATATAAATATAAGGATAAATTATATCAGTGATATGTGTCACAAACTATATGGATAAATTACTTTTTTTGAAAGCGGCATAAAATTTGTCACAAATATCAGCCACGGCTGAATGTTATTACACAAGTACTCCCTACACAAATTTAAAAGCACGCTGAATACTTATATCCTAAGTCAATATATATATTTTATACTTAATTTAGTATCAAGTATATTTTTTCTAACTCTATCAGCTGTATAAACATCCATCTATTAAAGTCCAATTGCAGTTTAATATCAGAAGATAACAACTATTCTTATGATTTGATTCTATATTGGGGACCTCCTTTTAAAACTTTTTGTAGTTAATTCATCAGTGAGTCAGTATTTATATATTCTGACTATGGATTAACAACGATCTAGGTCAGATTTATTGATTATAATTCTCACTGATAGTGGATTAACTATTAAACTACGAAATAGATATACCACCATTTTCCTGTGTTTTTAAAGCTGGTTTTTTTTGGTTATTTTCTGTGTGTATGTTAAACACCTATTTTTTAAATACGTTTTATTAAAGATTATATTTTAATGTGTATACTCCCCTCCCCTTCATTTTCTTACCAATCTGTCCAATAAGACTTAAATGGAATGTGAGTGCTTCACAAGTGTACATAAGTGTCAGTCAATGATGATTCATCTTTGTTCTATATACAAGTACACAGCACCCTGCTTATTACTATGATATTGTATCTATAATTTTTTAGATCCATAACAGGACAATTTATAGTAGCATCCTTGCCATTCCATCCTAGTAGTGCCATTAGTACCCCTGTTTTTTTTTTCTCCTTTGTAAACATCCACATATAGCAGATAGCCAAAACCAGTACTGAAAAACTATCAGCAGAGGTAATGGTATATAAGAGTATATCGTCGATCTGAAAAGGGAGGTAGGGATGAATCCCTACGACGATAAACAGAGAACCTTGAAAAGATTTCCCGTGAGAGAAACCATAAAACAATAGGCAATACTCTTCACATCCTTGACAAACACTGTACTCTGTGAGGAATTGGGCTTCAGAATGATTAGAAGTGCTTATCATAGAAGAAATCATAAAATCAAGCAAACTTACTTCACCACCTCCATAGGAGACAAAGTTTGTCAAACTAAGTTGTGGGTGTGGTGGGAGGTGTATTTATAGGCATTTTAAGGTTTGGGAAACTTTTGCCCCCTCCTGGTAGGAATGTATATCATACATCACTAGCTCATGGACTCCAATTACATGAAAGAAATTTTATTTTTAAATGTATGCTCTATATGAATCATGAAAGTTACATTTATATGTCCCTTTAATTTGAGAGAAATAGACATATTAATGCCAAAATGAAAGATGCCTTTGGAGAGATAAAATACCTAGATGATACAACGTATAAGGAAGTTGTAATAATGTTTAGAAAAAAACATAACAGAGGAATAATTCAGTTTAACCATTATGTTCTTTGTAAGCAAGCCCTATTTATGCAGTGACGGATGACTCATTGAAGAGTAAGTAAATAGTTAATATTACTTGCATATTCAGACACAGTTGTAACTAGTGATCCTGTATGAATGTTTATGCTTCTCTAAGGCAGTGTTTTTCAACAGTGTGCTGTGGCACACTAGTGTGCCATGAGATCCTCAGGTGTGCCACGGCAGACTGACAACAGTGTGACATATTTTTTAAACTTTGCTTGTTTTTTACTCCCAGTGCAGGGGTAGTTTGTAGGAGGCATGGCATAGCAGCACAATGCATACAGTATCTGTGTGTTTGTGTGTATGTGTATATATATTATATATGCTGTATTAGGCTACAATGTGTGATTTTTTAAAATTTTGGGATGGTGGTGTGCCACAGGATTTTTTAATGTAAAAAGTGTGCCATGGCAAAAAAAAGGTTAAAAATCACTGCTCTAAGGTCAGACTGTAGAAGTAGGCAAACCCAGCAGCTTGCTAGAAGACAGCATTAAAGAACATCACATGTCTCAAGTCAGCCTGCCATCTAGCCTATTTAACAGAGTTTATGCAGCCACTCTATGGCATTTGGTGTTGCGGAGAGCTGAAAGGCACAATCAAATATGTCAGAGGGTAGTTGCTGCCAGAGGTTGCAGGAGGGAGAAGGGTCAGTCTGCAGTCAGCATGGCCTTCCTGGGTCCTGAAAAAGGCCAATTAGCAACCCTTAGCACAGACATGTGGGTCACAGCCTGCTCAGTGACACAGGAACTTCAATGATGTTAGCTTAGGCACACAAAGTGATGTTAGCCCATTGGAGTCTTGTACACATATTAACACATACATATATATTATATATAGGCATATACATAAATATTTAAAAATACTGCCCATCGCTGCTCTACTTACTCCTTCCCTGCGTGAGGTTCTAATAGGAGCCTATGGAAGTGCACTCTCGTGAGTAGCAATGCAAAAGCGAACCTGCGATTTACTTATCATGTAAGCGTTTGTAATCTAGCCCAAAATAAAAAACATACAGGAATGCACATGAAAAATATATGAATTTGTTGTCAACAAAAAACATATACAGATTCTCATATTGGTAAATACCAAAAACGAGAATATGACAAAACATTATTGAAAATGTACAAAATTAACTACAAAATAAAAACCTATCTGCATAACCTAACATTAAGTGAAAACAATATAATGCTATAATGTAGTAAATAAGAATTTCTAATCACGTATTATATTACTTTTACATAATCTTCAGAATTGCAGATAGGTAAATGTAATAAATACATATAAACTGTATAAGTCAATCAGAGAACATAAAAAAGTATTTTTTCTTTCTTTCAGCAACACAGAAAAAATTTGGGTAGAAGAGACATTCTGCACACATACTACAACTGAATAAGGTAAAACCCTAGATTTGTGCTTATACTACATATTTTCAGGATGATCGCCAACTAATCAAGATTGCTGAGCAGAGTTTATGTGCTGGATTAGAACATGTGTCTCCTGGTCCTTTGTTCAGTATGCTACCTACTGAACTATTAAGAACCTTATACACACTGAATTATATACAGTGAAAAACAACATTTAAGCCCTGAAAAAATTCTTATTACGTAGAAAAAGATTATGGCTGATTGCATAAATTAGAGATACACAGCTTTATATGTGTAGTACAAACAATAGTGGGGACAGTTTTTGTTCCATAATAAGAGAAAAATATAGTACACAGAGAATGAAATACAAGCAGAGAGCCTTGTAAAAATGCTCTGACACTCTTTTAGCTTAGTGTTAAATACACTAAAAAAACTGACTGCAGACTGAAAATGATAAATAAACCCCCTGGCAGCACTTTGTATGAGTACTCGTCCCTTTCTAGCAAACAAATTCATGATTAGATGCATCAAACTGGATGAATTATAGACCTATAACACTGCACTGCTTATCTAGACTGAGTTAGGCCTCAGGAAATTTGAGAAAGACCGTAAGTTGAGGGGGGCGGGGCTAACTGCCAGAGAGGGGCAAAAAAGAAAATGGCAAAAATAACCAAACATTTTCTGAACCGAGCAAAATAAGCATTAAAACCTCATAAAACACATATCCCTACAAACTAGAGAGTGCACAACCAAAACTGTTGTTTGCACAAAAATGCCAGCAGAATTCTTAAAGGGCCAAATACCTATTATAGAAGGATGCTAAAAATGTCTCCATAGAGCTGCCAGAGGGTAAATAAAGCCATTCAGTATAGTCTATAATGTCTTAAAACAGTATCAAGAATGCAGGAAACTTCAAAATAGGCAAATAAGTGTGTCAAAAGTAAGTCCCTGCCTATGTTGTACCTGACTGAGTACCTACCAATGGCCCCTGAAAAAACACCCCTCCACCGGCTATGCAGATGCAGCAGTATCCAGAAGAGAGTCCACCCAGTGAAGATACAGGTATTGTAGAGGAAATCTTGTGGAAATACCATAATCTCTCACAATAGAAGGCTGCAGGGCAAGTCCCTGTGACATCTGAGGACAGAAATCCCATAGGAAATACCTTTACTACGTGTATAAAAGTGCAAATGCTTCAAAAACTGCAGCCTTGAAACAAATGTCATGGCAGGAAGCACTACAATAGCACTATTAAATAGACACTCACAAAAAAGCAGCAAAACCGCCAAACCAGTGCTAAAACATATCAGCAGAGTTTATGGAAATAGGAGTATATTGTAGAACCATAAAGGGAGGCAGAAGAAAAGTCCCTTTGACCGATTACGAAGGTCTATGAAAGATTTCCCATGAGGTGAAACCATAGAATCATAAACCATAACCCAAATACATCCCTCTGACAAGCACTGTACTCTTAGAGGAAACTGGGCCTCAACATAGACCCAGCAGCCCAACGCTGATAAAAGTAGCGACGCAGCATCCAGGATGCCTATAAGCAAAAAAGAACCCCCTGAGCTCATAAAAGTATATGTGCTGATGAATCAAGCACTAACAACCTGGTCAAGGACATTCCTAATGGCTAAAACATAAACTTAAACTTACCTCAAAAACATTAACCTAAGACTGATAATGTTAATAAGTAGGTTTAAAGGAACATAAAACCAAAAAAATTCTCTTATGATTCAGATACAGAAATATATTTTCAACTTTCTAATTTACTTATATTATCTAATTTGTTTCATTCTCTTGGTATCATTTGTTGAAGGAGCAGCAATGCACTACTGGTTTCTAACTGAACACATGGGTGAGCCAATGACAATTGGTATTATATGCAGCCTCCAATTAGCAGCTAGAACCTAGGTTCATTGCTGCTCCTGAGCTTGCCAAGATAAACCTTTCAGCATAGGATAACGAGAGACGGAAGCAAATTAAATAATAGAAGTAAATTGGAAAGTTGTTTAAAATTGTATTCTCTATCTGAATAATGAAGATTTTTTGGGGGTTTCATGTCCCTTTAAGCATGTCCCAGAGTAAGAAAAAAAGACAAATAAGTTGACCAAGTTAGTACTGAAGAGGGGAACTCAAAGGTTCTAAACAGGAAGCCCTAAAATAAAATAATCTTGCACATTTTCATTCTTCGCCTACCTCCAGTGGAGGCAAAGACAAGACTGATTAATATAGAGGTGGGATGGTTTATATAGAACTCTGAGGTTTGGGAATCTTTGCCGCCTCTCCTAGTGGCAGGAAAGAGAATTCCCAGAAGTAATGGACCATGGACTCATCACCTACATGAAATAAAATGAAAACATGCACCCCTTTAAAGAATAAACAAAGTAAGGATGGTATGGGAAAAAATGTTCCTTCATTAATGCCATTAAAACCGTTACTATAAAGACAGGAAAGGCTTTTCCGCAGGCAGGAAAGGGTTAAAAAATTCATATTTACACTATTCATGCAGAAATGTTTCAGAAGTATGGATTTATACTACTCATTAATTATATCCAGCAATTTAATTTTTATTTTTTATTTTTATTGAGGTACTTAAATAAGGCATACAAGGAGGGGCGTGTCTAGGCGGCGTCCATGACAGGACGTGTTATCAGGAGATCTAGAGAAGATCTGTACAATCCGCGATTACACACAGATAATTGCAGCATCTATAGAAAAAAACATTATATCTGTAGCATTATAATCCACTGAACTGATCTATGTCAAATTTGCTGACTTCATGACTCTGGAGCGCTGATCTGGACCGCTGAGGCCTCTGGTGGCGGCCTCCTCTGAGACCTCAGAAACCCCCCGGTTATCTGGGTACGGCATTCCCTATTGGATTGCAATCTTCTGCTACAAGTGGGAGCCTACAGGAATTATTGCCCTGAGGTAAAATGGACACCGTAATAAACATAGAGGTGCAGAACCTCGAAGTTACTTTGATGCAGATGTTTGAGGAACACTTCGCAATGCTCATCGTCTGGTCAGAGGATGTTTTAGTAAAGATTATGCCTCCCCTGAGTAGGAACATACTGAACTCCATGCTCCACAGGAGAGTATGAGGCGAGCTGCCGATAGCGGATTATTTGTATCTGATACTATGGTATTGAGCGATACCTGTGATGAGCTCAAGTGTGATGATGCCACACTGCGAAGAACAGAAGCAGCAGTTGCTGCGGATGCTTACCTCCACCAAGTTGTAAGCGGACCCCAGCTGTTCCTTCCGAGTCTCCGGCCAGGCCAGGGCAGGTGAGTGACACAGAGATTCGAGACACGTGGACCTATCCACCATGCTGGGATTAATTTGCAGATGCCGGGAGCTACCCACCACAGTGTCAAGAATGCCGGGCTGAATGGGGCCACATGTAAAGATATGCGTATTGACTACATTTCAGGTCCAACTCTGACCATGGTCTGGGATATTGGTAGGGATAGTGAAAGCACTGTGACCCCCTTTGTCATAACGGAGCCGGGGAATTCCTCCATGGTGCTCGTATGGAAGTGGAGCATGTGTTTGTGCGTAGGAGCAGGACCCATGCTGGACCTATCTTGCCAGGATATTTCGATCTGCCGGAGCGGACATGAAAGGCTACACACATGCTATTACCGTTAAAGTCGATGTTACGGCTGATTGCAAGCTTTCCCTCGTTCCATTTGGAGGTATGTGACACTAGGCCAGTCTATGGGGCTTAGGGATGGACCTGGCAAATATATTGCTTTGAAAATTATTCCCAAAAGAGAGTCCCCCAAGACTGGAGACTTGGTGGGGATAAAACATGATATAAACAACACTCCCAGTTAGAGGAAAAAGACCTTGTTAAACCAATTAGAGCCCTTCAGCCAATCCAATGTTTTTAAACCCTTTATTAGGCCCATCAGTTGTAAGGGATTCTGAGAGCTATGAATACGGCAATTAAGCGAAACGCGTAAGCTTATCAACTTACTGAAGGGCATGTTTGTGTCATTATTGTTACCATACCTGTTTTATGGTTAATAAAGTTAATCATCTTTTCCTGCGGCTCCGGACTTTCCTTTTTGTCATAAATATGATATCTACTGGGACTGGCCTTTATGCTGCAAGATGTTGTTTCTATACAGACTTGTGATTTATGAGCACAGCCATCCGTTATGTCTCAGGGAACTTTTTATAACATATCCTTACATTACATTTTGTTCCCTTTAAAGATTTTTTGTTTTGCATTATTTTTCTTACTGTCCCAGTTCTGTGTATTATTTCTGTTGTTAACATGTGTAGGTTAATTGCTCAACTTGAGCCACACTTTTACAAGTTGAAGATATTATAGGTAGATATGTCTTATTTTGTAACACTTGGAAAACATCAATATCAATGCCTATAGGGATTTTGCAAAAGTTTACTGGTTCCTTTTTTTGTAATCAGGAATCTGTCCACATAATGCCCATTCATCATTTTCCTTAAATAGTCTTATGGGCTAGGTATAGTAGGCTTCATAACTACATACTGTAATATTTGAACCCTGCTGGATTATTATTAAGCCTCCATAGAAGGCAAGGGGACTTTTATTAACTCAATAATAGCACAAACATATTTTCATTTCATACTCTGTCCTTCTGGAGATCTTATGCTTGCTTTGGTGGAATGCAGGGATATGAGCTGCTTACTTGTGTTTTTTACTTTTCTAATATGTGTAGGCAATTCCTCAATTTGAGCTGCACTTTTGTGGGCAGGGGAAGTTTAGGTAGATATGCCCTATTTTGTAGGATTTGAAAAAAACATAATTTATGTAAGAACTTACCTGATAAATTCATTTCTTTCATATAAACAAGAGTCCATGAGCTAGTGACGTATGGGATATACATTCCTACCAGGAGGGGCAAAGTTTCCCAAACCTTAAAATGCCTATAAATACACCCTCACCACACCACAAATCAGTTTAACGAATAGCCAAGAAGGGGTGATAAGAAAAAAAGTGCGAAGCATATAAAATAAGGAATTGGAATAATTGTGCTTTATACAAAAAAATCATAACCACCACAAAAAAGGGTGGGGCCTCATGGACTCTTGTTAATATGAAAGAAATGAATTTATCAGGTAAGTTCTTACATAAATTATGTTTTCTTTCATTAATTAACAAGAGTCCATGAGGCCCACCCTTTTTTGTGGTGGTTATGATTTTTTTTGTATAAAGCACAATTATTCCAATTCCTTATTTTATATGCTTCGCACTTTTTTTCTTATCACCCCACTTCTTGGCTATTCGTTAAACTGATTTGTGGGTGTGGTGAGGGGTGTATTTATAGGCATTTTAAGGTTTGGGAAACTTTGCCCCTCCTGGTAGGAATGTATATCCCATACGTCACTAGCTCATGGACTCTTGTTAATATGAAAGAAATGAATTTATCAGGTAAGTTCTTACATAAATTATGTTTTTTCAAATCCTACAAAATAGGGCATATCTACCTATAACTTCCCCTGCCCACAAAAGTGCAGCTCAAATTGAGGAATTGCCTACACATATTAGAAAAGTAAAAAACACAAGTAAGCAGCTCATATCCCTGCATTCCACCAAAGCAAGCATAAGATCTCCAGAAGGACAGAGTATGAAATGAAAATATGTTGTGGCTATTATTGAGTTAAATAAAAGTCCCCTTGCCTTCTATGGAGGCTTAATAATAATCCAGCAGGGTTCAAATATTACAGTATGTAGTTATGAATGAGCCTACTATACCTAGCCCATAAGACTATTTAAGGAAAATGATGAATGGGCATTATGTGGACAGATTCCTGATTACAAAAAAAGGAACCAGTAAACTTTTGCAAAATCCCTATAGGCATTGATATTGATGTTTTCCAAGTGTTACAAAATAAGACATATCTACCTATAATATCTTCAACTTGTAAAAGTGTGGCTCAAGTTGAGCAATTAACCTACACATGTTAACAACAGAAATAATACACAGAACTGGGACAGTAAGAAAAATAATGCAAAACAAAAAATCTTTAAAGGGAACAAAATGTAATGTAAGGATATGTTATAAAAAGTTCCCTGAGACATAACGGATGGCTGTGCTCATAAATCACAAGTCTGTATAGAAACAACATCTTGCAGCATAAAGGCCAGTCCCAGTAGATATATCATATTTATGACAAAAAGGAAAGTCCGGAGCCGCAGGAAAAGATGATTAACTTTATTAACCATAAAACAGGTATGGTAACAATAATGACACAAACATGCCCTTCAGTAAGTTGATAAGCTTACGCGTTTCGGCTTAATTGCCGTATTCATAGCTCTCAGAATCCCTTACAACTGATGGGCCTAATAAAGGGTTTAAAAACATTGGATTGGCTGAAGGGCTCTAATTGGTTTAACAAGGTCTTTTTCCTCTAACTGGGGAGTGTTGTTTATATCATGTTTATCCCACACCAAGTCTCCAGTCTTGGGGGACTCTCTTTTGGGAATAATTTTCAAAGCAATATATTTGCCAGGTCCATCCCTAAGCCCCCATAGACTGGCCCTAGTGTCACATACCTCCAAATGGGAACGAGGGGAAAGCTTGCAATCAGCCGTAACATCGACTTTAACGGTAATAGCATGTGTGTAGCCTTTCATGTCCGCTCCGGTCAGATCGAAATATCCTGGCAAGATAGGTCCAGCATGGGTCCTGCTCCTACGCACAAACACATGCTCCACTTCCATACGAGCACCATGGAGGGAATTCCCCGGCTCCGTTATGACAAAGGGGGTCACAGTGCTTTCACTATCCCTACCAATATCCCAGACCATGGTCAGAGTTGGACCTGAAATGTAGTCAATACGCATATCTTTACATGTGGCCCCATTCAGCCCGGCATTCTTGACACTGTGGTGGGTAGCTCCCGGCATCTGCAAATTAATCCCAGCATGGTGGATAGGTCCACGTGTCTCGAATCTCTGTGTCACTCACCTGCCCTGGCCTGGCCGGAGACTCGGAAGGAACAGCTGGGGTCCGCTTACAACTTGGTGCGAGGTAAGCATCCGCAGCAACTGCTGCTTCTGTTCTTCGCAGTGTGGCATCATCACACTTGAGCTCATCACAGGTATCGCTCAATACCATAGTATCAGATACAAATAATCCGCTATCGGCAGCTCGCCTCATACTCTCCTGTGGAGCATGGAGTTCAGTATGTTCCTACTCAGGGGAGGCATAATCTTTACTAAAACATCCTCTGACCAGACGATGGAGCATTGCGAAGTGTTCCTCAAACATCTGCATCAAAGTAACTTCGAGGTTCTGCACCTCTATGTTTATTACGGTGTCCATTTTACCTCAGGGCAATAATTCCTGTAGGCTCCCACTTGTAGCAGAAGATTGCAATCCAATAGGGAATGCCGTACCCAGATAACCGGGGGGTTTCTGAGGTCTCAGAGGAGGCCGCCACCAGAGGCCTCAGCGGTCCAGATCAGCGCTCCAGAGTCATGAAGTCAGCAAATTTGACATAGATCAGTTCAGTGGATTATAATGCGTACAGATATAATGTTTTTTTCTATAGATGCTGCAATTATCTGTGTGTAATCGGCGGATTGTACAGATCTTCTCCTAGATCTCCTGATAACACGTCCTGTCATGGACGCCGCCTAGACACGCCCCTCCTTGTATGCCTTATTTAAGTACCTCAATAAAAATAAAAAATAAAAATTAAATTGCTGGATATAATTAATGAGTAGTATAAATCCATACTTCTGAAACATTTTCTGCATGAATAGTGTAAATATGAATTTTTTAACCCTTTCCTGCCTGCGGAAAAGCCTTTCCTGTCTTTATAGTAACGGTTTTAATGGCATTAATGAAGGAACATTTTTTCCCATACCATCCTTACTTTGTTTATTCTTTAAAGGGGTGCATGTTTTCATTTTATTTCATGTAGGTGATGAGTCCATGGTCCATTACTTCTGGGAATTCTCTTTCCTGCCACTAGGAGGAGGCGGCAAAGATTCCCAAACCTCAGAGTTCTATATAAACCATCCCACCTCTATATTAATCAGTCTTGTCTTTGCCTCCACTGGAGGTAGGCGAAGAATGAAAATGTGCAAGATTATTTTATTTTAGGGCTTCCTGTTTAGAACCTTTGAGTTCCCCTCTTCAGTACTAACTTGGTCAACTTATTTGTCTTTTTTTCTTACTCTGGGACATGCTTAAAGGGACATGAAACCCCCAAAAAATCTTTCATTATTCAGATAGAGAATACAATTTTAAACAACTTTCCAATTTACTTCTATTATTTAATTTGCTTCCGTCTCTCGTTATCCTATGCTGAAAGGTTTATCTTGGCAAGCTCAGGAGCAGCAATGAACCTAGGTTCTAGCTGCTAATTGGAGGCTGCATATATATACCAATTGTCATTGGCTCACCCATGTGTTCAGTTAGAAACCAGTAGTGCATTGCTGCTCCTTCAACAAATGATACCAAGAGAATGAAACAAATTAGATAATATAAGTAAATTAGAAAGTTGAAAATTATATTCTGTATCTGAATCATAAGAGAATTTTTTTGGGTTTTATGTTCCTTTAAACCTACTTATTAACATTATCAGTCTTAGGTTAATGTTTTTGAGGTAAGTTTAAGTTTATGTTTTAGCCATTAGGAATGTCCTTGACCAGGTTGTTAGTGCTTGATTCATCAGCACATATACTTTTATGAGCTCAGGGGGTTCTTTTTTGCTTATATAGGCATCCTGGATGCTGCGGTCGCTACTTTTATCAGCGGTTGGGCTGCTGGGTCTATGTTGAGGCCCAGTTTCCTCTAAGAGTACAGTGCTTGTCAGAGGGATGTATTTGGGTTATGGTTTATGATTCTATGGTTTCACCTCATGGGAAATCTTTCATAGACCTTCGTAATCGGTCAAAGGGACTTTTCTTCTGCCTCCCTTTATGGTTCTACAATATACTCCTATTTCCATAAACTCTGCTGATATGTTTTAGCACTGGTTTGGCGGTTTTGCTGCTTTTTTGTGAGTGTCTATTTAATAGTGCTATTGTAGTGCTTCCTGCCATGACATTTGTTTCAAGGCTGCAGTTTTTGAAGCATTTGCACTTTTATACACGTAGTAAAGGTATTTCCTATGGGATTTCTGTCCTCAGATGTCACAGGGACTTGCCCTGCAGCCTTCTATTGTGAGATTATGGTATTTCCACAAGATTTCCTCTACAATACCTGTATCTTCACTGGGTGGACTCTCTTCTGGATACTGCTGCATCTGCATAGCCGGTGGAGGGGTGTTTTTTCAGGGGCCATTGGTAGGTACTCAGTCAGGTACAACATAGGCAGGGGACTTACTTTTGACACACTTATTTGCCTATTTTGAAGTTTCCTGCATTCTTGATACTGTTTTAAGACATTATAGACTATACTGAATGGCTTTATTTACCCTCTGGCAGCTCTATGGAGACATTTTTAGCATCCTTCTATAATAGGTATTTGGCCCTTTAAGAATTCTGCTGGCATTTTTGTGCAAACAACAGTTTGGTTGTGCACTCTCTAGTTTGTAGGGGATATGTGTTTTATGAGGTTTTAATGCTTATTTTGCTCGGTTCAGAAAATGTTTGGTTATTTTTGCCATTTTCTTTTTTTGCCCGCTCTCTGGCAGTTAGCCCCGCCCCCCCTCAACTTACGGTCTTTCTCAAATTTCCTGAGGCCTAACTCAGTCTAGATAAGCAGTGCAGTGTTATAGGTCTATAATTCATCCAGTTTGATGCATCTAATCATGAATTTGTTTGCTAGAAAGGGACGAGTACTCATACAAAGTGCTGCCAGGGGGGTTTATTTATCATTTTCAGTCTGCAGTCAGTTTTTTTAGTGTATTTAACACTAAGCTAAAAGAGTGTCAGAGCATTTTTACAAGGCTCTCTGCTTGTATTTCATTCTCTGTGTACTATATTTTTCTCTTTATTATGGAACAAAAACTGTCCCCACTATTGTTTGTACTACACATATAAAGCTGTGTATCTCTAATTTATGCAATCAGCCATAATCTTTTTCTACGTAATAAGAATTTTGTTCAGGGAGCTTAAATGTTGTTTTTCACTGTATATAATTCAGTGTGTATAAGGTTCTTAATAGTTCAGTAGGTAGCATACTGAACAAAGGACCAGGAGACACATGTTCTAATCCAGCACATAAACTCTGCTCAGCAATCTTGATTAGTTGGCGATCATCCCTGAAAATATGTAGTATAAGCACAAATCTAGGGTTTTACCTTATTCAGTTGTAGTATGTGTGCAGAATGTCTCTTCTACCCAAATTTTTCTGTGTTGCTGAAAGAAAGAAAAAATACTTTTTTATGTTCTCTGATTGACTTATACAGTTTATATGTATTTATTACATTTATACCTATCTGCAATTCTGAAGATTATGTAAAAGTATATATAATACGTGATTAGGAAATTCTTATTTACTACAGTTATAGCATTATATTGTTTTCACTTAATGTTAGGTTATGCAGATAGGTTTTTATTTTGTAGTTAATTTTGTACATTTTCAATAATGTTTTGTCATATTCTCGTTTTTGGTATTTACCAATATGAGAATCTGTATATGTTTTTTGTTGACAACAAATTCATATATTTTTTCATGTGCATTCCTGTATGTTTTTTATTTTGGGCTAGATTACAAACGCTTACATGATAATGTAAATCGCAGGTTCGCTTTTGCATTGCTACTCACGAGAGTGCACTTCCATAGGCTCCTATTAGAACCTCACGCAGGGAAGGAGGTAAGTAGAGCAGCGATGGGCAGTATTTTTAAATATTTATGTATATGCCTATATATATATATATATGTATGTGTTAATATGTGTACAAGACTCCAATGGGCTAACATCACTTTGTGTGCCTAAGCTAACATCATTGAAGTTCCTGTGTCACTGAGCAGGCTGTGACCCACATGTCTGTGCTAAGGGTTGCTAATTGGCCTTTTTCAGGACCCAGGAAGGCCATGCTGACTGCAGGACTGACCTCTTCTCCCTCCTGCAACCTCTGGCAGCAACTACCCTCTGACATATTTGATTGTGCCTTTCAGCTCTCCGCAACACCAAATGCCATAGAGTGGCTGCATAAACTCTGTTAAATAGGCTAGATGGCAGGCTGACTTGAGACATGTGATGTTCTTTAATGCTGTCTTCTAGCAAGCTGCTGGGTTTGCCTACGTTCTACAGTCTGACCTTAGAGCAGTGATTTTTAACCTTTTTTTTGCCATGGCACACTTTTTTACATTAAAAAATCCTGTGGCACACCACCATCCCAAAATTTTAAAAAAATCACACATTGTAGCCTAATACAGCATATATATATATATATACACATACACACAAACACACAGATACTGTATGCATTGTGCTGCTATGCCATGCCTCCTACAAACTACCCCTGCACTGGGAGTAAAAAACAAGCAAAGTTTAAAAAATATGTCACACTGTTGTCAGTCTGCCGTGGCACACCTGAGGATCTCTCATGGCACACTAGTGTGCCACAGCACACTGGTTGAAAAACACTGCCTTAGAGGAAGCATAAACATTCATACAGGATCACTAGTTACAACTGTGTCTGAATATGCAAGTAATATTAACTATTTACTTACTCTTCAATGAGTCATCCGTCACTGCATAAATAGGGCTTGCTTACAAAGAACAGTAATGGTTAAACTGAATTATTCCTCTGTTATGTTTTTTTCTAAACATTATTACAACTTCCTTATACGTTGTATCATCTAGGTATTTTATCTCTCCAAAGGCATCTTTCATTTTGGCATTAATATGTCTATTTCTCTCAAATTAAAGGGACATATAAATGTAACTTTCATGATTCATATAGAGCATACATTTAAAAATAAAATTTCTTTCATGTAATTGGAGTCCATGAGCTAGTGATGTATGGGATATACATTCCTACCAGGAGGGGGCAAAGTTTCCCAAACCTTAAAATGCCTATAAATACACCTCCCACCACACCCACAACTTAGTTTGACAAACTTTGTCTCCTATGGAGGTGGTGAAGTAAGTTTGTGCTTGATTTTTATGATTTCTTCTATGATAAGCACTTCTAAGCATTCTGAAGCCCAATTCCTCTCAGAGTACAGTGTTTGTCAGAGGGATGTGAAGAGAGTATTGCCTATTGTTTTTATGGTTTCTCTCACGGGAAATCTTTTCAAGGGTTCTCTGTTATCGGTCGTAGGGATTCATCTCCTACCTCCCTTTTCAGATCGACGATATACTCTTATATACCATTACCTCTGCTGATAGTTTTCAGTACTGGTTTGGCTATCTGCTATATGTGGATGGGTTACAAAGGAGAAAAAAAAAAACAGGGGTACTAATGGCACTACTAGGATGGAATGGCAAGGATGCTACTATAAATTGTCTGTTATGGATCTAAAAAATTATAGATACAATATCATAGTAATAAGCAGGGGTGCTGTGTACTTTGTATATAGAACAAAGATGAATCAGTCATTGACTGACACTTATGTACACTTGTGAAGCACTCACATTCCTTTAAGGTCTTATTGGACAGATTGGTAGAGAAAATGAAGGGGAGGGGGAGTATACACATTAAAATATAATCTTTAATAGAAACGTATTTAAAAAATAGGGTGTTTAACATACACACAGAAAATAACCAAAAAAAAACCAGCTTTAAAAACACAGGAAAATGGTGGTATTATCTATTTCGGATGTTTAATAGTTAATCCACTATCAGTGAGAATTATAATCAATAAATCTGACCTAGGATGTCGTTGTTAATCCATAGTCAGAATATATAAATACTGACTCACTGATGAATTAACTACAAAAAGTTTTAAAAGGAGGTCCCCAATATAGAATCAAATCATAAGAATAGTTGGTTATCTTCTGATATTAAACTGCAATTGGACTTTAATAGATGGATGTTTATACAGCTGATAGAGTTAGAAAAAATATACTTGATACTAAATTAAGTATATATATATATATTGACTTAGGATATAAGTATTCAGAGCGTGCTTTTAAATTTGTGTAGGGAGTACTTGTGTAATAACATTCAGCCGTGGCTGATATTTGTGACAAATTTTATGCCGCTTTCAAAAAAAGTAATTTATGCCATATAGTTTGTGACACATATCACTGATATAATTTATCCTTATATTTATATTCGTTACAATGCATAGTCTGTGTAATAGCTTTCAAAGTTATAATTCACTAAGTTCTATTAGCTGCAGTACTTTTCTCTTCGTAACCTTGTCTATTTTGCAGTTAATTTTATGGATTCATTGCAACATTACTATGAATTTATAATGGACCTCACAGTACAAACTCAAAATAACTGTTAGTTAAATTCATATGCGGTAAATAGCGGTTACTTGTATCGTTATAGTACTGCGGTTAAGATGGATTATAAATGATATAAGTATATGACCGTACACGTTTTCATATATTATAATTAACGATTGCTGATAACACCAAACTATAAAAGGGTTTGAGATGAATCATATATAATTGCAATATACATGGCCATCTACCCCAAATCAGGTGAATCTGACGCCACTCATACTTATAATCACAGCTTGTTGATAAGTACTTGTAATGACTTTAAATACGGTAAATAGCGGTATATTATTACAAGCTAAATGCTTAGAAAACGGCGTTAACTAATATAAACTAAATACTTGAAAAGTACAAGATAAATTTCATATAATTAGTATATGTGCAACCGTCCACAACTGCAAGTGCGGTGAACCGCTGTAGCTGCTATATATTAAATGCTTAGTATAGATTGCATATGGTCAGAATATATATGACCATCCACCATGTATAGTTATTGAAATCAAATATCGCTAAATACTGGTAACCGCCAATATCAAAAGATACTATAGTAATTTTTGAGTCGTAAATTTAAAATAACAAATAGCGGCTACCAATATAAGCTAAATGTTGCGAGTCTTGGGATAAATTATACATGGTCAGAATATATATGACCATCCACACTTGTACTAGCAATATTAGATCAGATACCGCTAGTGCTAATAACCACCACTTTTATCCCTGCAAATTTAAAATTATCTTACAACATAAAAATTAACTAGTCCCTGACATGTTTCGCCACATTTGGCTTTATCAATTTACCCTTTGATAAAGCCAAATGTGGCGAAACATGTCAGGGACTAGTTAATTTTTATGTTGTAAGATATTAAACTGTTTTCTTCAGCTCAATTTTGTGGCATTTAATTATCTTAAGCTTAAAATATTTCTATATGTACAATGACATTTACTGTTTTTACTTACTCAGTTCATGTACTTGATTTCATCTGCAAATATCACATGTTATTGCTTTTATCATAAAGGTTATGACTGTTATTATGCCTTTAAGTAAACTTACGAGGTCTTTTCAAAATTGTTAAGATTTAATTAATTTTGTTCTGACCGACAGCATACTTAAGTTTATTCTACTGATGAAGGTTTTCTTTGGCTCAAAGGATCCTGTATCAGAAACTGTGTTTATTAAAAATTCTCCTTATTTTTCATTTGAACATTCTTTGTTCTTTGTTAAGGAAAATTTTGTTATTTTTAGCTTTTAGGAGCCTAGTCCTCCTATTAACTATGTTATTTTAAAATCTGAATTTTAAGATTTTAATATGTTCCTGATGGTTTTTCCTATTCAAGATACTATCTGTATTATGTTCTAAAGAATGGTTTATCCTGATTCCCTTTTGGGACTGTACTACTATTTCTATGGAAATTGGTACTTATTTTTAGGATTCTTTAGAGTTTGAATATAACCTTAGTAGAGCATATTCACGTACTGTTTGTTTTTTTAGCTCAGCTTTATCTGTGGCTGACATTACTGTTCTTTCACTCTTTTTTGTTGTTGAACAGTTAGCATAAGCAGTTTCAGATTTTCAAGTATATAATTCTGTTTATTTACTTCTGATGTATTCATTTTATTATGTTTACTATATCTATTTCAAATATATTTTATTATCTCTAGTTTGTTAGGATAATAATTTGTTTGATTTCTATTATCTCCACTATTTCTGGAGGTTTAGAGTTTTTTCTGCACTACTTTTAGTCCGGTGATGTAGTTCAGTTGGTGAATGTCCTGACTACAAACGCTTGTTCTAGATCCAAGGGTCTTAGATTCATATCCCGGCAGGGTTAATACATCCCTTTGGCCTTTTTGAGGTCAATTTATTGTGTACCATTTATTTGGGTAATAATAACTGTTTTTTTCAGCTGCTAATTTGGTTAACTCCAAGTGCAAGCACTGAAAAAGCATTTTTTTGTATCCTTCTGGGAGAAAACGCTATATAATTGCTTGTTGTTGAACTGCATGAAGGTACGGTTCTCAAACCAGTTCTTCTGGTGGGGGGCAGATTAAATTGTTTTTGGATGAATTCAGTCCAAAATCTTTATTATTCTTAGAGTCTGAATAGATTTTTAGAATAAGACCTTCTATGGGAAGATTCTTTCTTTCTTAGTACACTCTGTGAATTTTTTTCAGGAGTGTTTATACCAGTTCTTTATCAGGAACAGGGATTGGGTTTCTATTCAATTCTATTCTTTGTCCCAAGGAAAAAAAGGTTTATTCAGTCCAATCTTGTATCTGAAGACTTTATATTGTTTTGTAAGAGTCTCAACTTTCAAGTTGGGGACTATAAGGACTATTATGCCTTTTGTTTAGCAAGGTCATTTCATGTCCACTCAATTTTACAGAACGTTTATCCTCATATTTTATTTCATTCAGACCGCTTTTAGTTTTGAGATTCTCTTTTTTTAGATAAGCTTTACCAATTTGTCACTTTTCCATTTGATCTAGCGACAGCTTTATGAATCTTTTCAAAAGGTTCTGGGTGCCCGTCTTTCTGTAATAATACAGTAGAGTATTGTGATGTTTCCTTATTTTAATGGTATCTTGGTATTAGCTTAATCTTTTCTTTTATTAGAATGTCTCATGAATCAACTAGTTTTGTTTCTTCAAGACATGGTTAGAGGATTTATTTTACCTAAGAGTTTTGTGATTCCTCAGACAAGGGTCACCTCTTTTTGGGTTTCTAGATGAACTCTGTGTTCATGACTTTGTCTTTATCGGACAAAAGTCAATTGTATTTGGCGTTAGCCTGTCTAACTTACAGTCTAGAACATTATTTTTAGTGGCTATGTGCATGGAAGTTTTAGGTCTCATAACTGCTGCTCTCTCTCTGATTTGGTGATTAGACTATCATTGTTTTATTCAGGGGCCTCCTTTTGTTCGTCCTCCCTGGACTGTATTCTTAATGGATGCAAGTCTTACAGGTTGAGGAGCTGTCTGAGGGTCTCTGACAGCACATGGGGTTTGGAAACTTCAAGAGGCGAGGTTTTCAATCGATATTTTAGAACTCTGTGCTATTTTCAGAACTCTTTCAGGTTTGGCCTCTTTTTTAGGAGAGAACTTTTCATTTCTTTCATGTAAATGAGCTAGTGACGTATGGGATATACAATCCTACCAGGAGGGGCAAAGTTTCCAAAACCTCAAAATGCCTATAAATACACCCCTCACCACACCCACAATTCAGTTTTACAAACTTTGCCTCCTATGGAGGTGGGGAAGTAAGTTTGTGCTAAGATTTCTACTTTGATATGCGCTTCTCAGCATTGTTGAAGCCCGATTCCTCTCAGAGTACAGCGAATGTCAGAGGGACGTGAAGGGACTATCACTTATTGAATACGATGATTTCCCTAACTGGGTCTATTTCATAGGTTCTCTGTTATCGGTCATAGAGATTCATCTCCTACCTCCCTTTTCAGATCAATGATATACTCTCAATTTACCATTACCTCTACTGATAACTGTTTCAGTACTGGTTTGGCTATCTGCTATATGTTGATGGGTGTCTTTTGGTAAGTATGTTTTTTATTACTTAAGACACCTCAGCTATGGTTTGGCACTTTATGCATTTATATAAAGTTCTAAATATATGTATTGTACTTATATTTGCCATGAGTCAGGTTCATGTATTTCCTTCTGCAGACTGTCAGTTTCATATTTAGGGAATATAAACATTTTTTAAGATTTTTTTTACCTGGGGTTTAGTCTTTTTTTCAATTGACTACTTCTTACAAATTGCGGGCGGTATTAGGCCAGCGGGTGCGCCAAATGCTAAACTTTATTGCGTCATTCTTGGCGCGAGAATTTTTTTGGCGTGAAAAATACGTCTATGACGCAACTTCGTCATTTCTGGTGTCATAGTTGATGCCGAAGCCTTACACACGGTTGCGTCATTAGTGACGCGAGTGTGTCATTTACGGTTATTATTGGCGCCAAAAAAAAGTGTTTTTTTTTCAGTTACGTTGTGCGTCATACTTGGCGCCAAACTTTTTCATTATTTTAATACCCCATTGATGTTTGCCTCTTGCCTTTTTTCTCTATCAGAGGGCTATGCTATTTGCATTTTTTCCCATTCCTGAAACTGTCATATAAGGAAATTGATCATTTTGCTTTATATGTTGTTTTTTCTTTTACATTTTGCAAGATGTCTCAATCTGATCCTGCCTCAGAAGTTTCTGCTGGAACATTGCTGCCTGACATCGGTTCTACCAAAGCTAAGTGCATTTGTTGTAAGATTGTGGAAATTATTTAGCCGAATGTCATTTGTAATAGTTGTCATGATAAACTTTTACATGCAGATAGTGTGCCCATCAGTAATAGTACATTGCCAGTTGCAGTTCCTTCAACTTCTAATGTACATGATATACCTATGAATTTTAAAGAATTTGTTTCTGATTCTATCCAGAAGGCTTTGTCTGCATTTCCACCTTCTAATAAATGTAAAAGGTCTTTTAAAACTTATCATTCAGTTGATGAAATTTCAAATGACCAACAACATAATAATTTATCCTCTTCTGATGAGGATCTATCTGATAAAGAAGATCCTTCCTCAGACACTGACACTGACAAATCCACTTATTTGTTTAAAATAGATTATATGCGTTCTTTATTAAAAGAAGTGTTAATTACGTTGGATATTGAGGTAACCAGTCCTCTTGACGTTCAGTCTAATAAATGTTTAAATGCTGTTTTTAAACCTCCTGTGGTTTCTCCAGGGGTTTTTCCTATTCCTGATATGATTTCTAAGGAATGGAATAAGCCAGGTACTTCTTTTATTCCTTCTTCAAGGGTTAAAAAATTGTATCCTTTACCAGCAAATTCTATAGAGTTTTGGGAAAAAATCCCCAAAGTTGATGGGGCTATTTCTACTCTTGCTAAACATACCACTATTCTTATGGAAAATAGTACTTCCTTTAAGGATCCTTTAGATAGGAAGCTTGAATCTTATATAAGGAAGGCCTATATATATTCAGGTCATCTTCTCAGACCTGCAATTTCTTTGGCTGATGTTGCGGCTGCATCTACTTTCTGGTTGGAGAATTTAGCGCAACAAGAATTGGATTCTGACATATCTAGCATTATTCGCTTACTGCAATATGCTAATCATTTTATTTGTGATGCCATTTTTGATATTATGAAAATTGATGTTAGATCCATGTCTTTAGCTATATTAGCTAGAAGAGCTTTGTGGCTTAAATCTTGGAATGCTGATATGACATCTAAATCTAGATTACTATCTCTTTCTTTCCAAGGTAATAATTTATTTGGTTCTCAGTTGGATTCTATTATTTCAACTGTCGCTGGGGGAAAGGGAGTTTTTCTGCCTCAGGATAAAAATCCTAAGGGTAAATCTAAGGCTTCTAACCGTTTTTGTTCCTTTCGTCAAAATAAGGAACAAAAACTCAATCCTTCCCCCAAGGAATCTGTTTCCAATTGGAAGCCTTCCTCAAATTGGAATAAATCCAAGCCATTTAAGAAACCAAAGTCAGCCCCTACGTCTGCATGAAGGTGCGGCCCTCATTCCAGCTCAGCTGGTAGGGGGCAGATTAAGGTTATTCAAGAATATTTGGATAAATTCTGTCCAAAATCAATGGATTCAGAGCATTGTCTCTTAAGGGTATCGAATAGGATTCAGAGTAAGACCTCCTGTGAGAAGATTTTTTTCTCTCACGTATCCCAGCAAATCCAGTAAAAGCTCAGGCTTTCCTGAAGTGTGTTTCAGACCTGGAGTCTTCAGGTGTAATCATGCCAGTTCCTTTTCAGGAACAAGGTTTGGGGTTTTATTCAAATCTATTCATTGTCCCAAAGAAGGAAAATTTATTCAGACCAGTTCTGGATCTGAAAATTTTTAATCGTTATGTTAGAGTACCAACTTTCAAGATGGTGACTATAAGGACTATTCTGCCTTTTGTTCAGCGAGGACGTTATATGTCCACAATAGACTTGCAGGATGCATACCTTCATATTCCGATTCATCCAGATCATTATCAGTTTCTGAGATTCTCTTTTCTAGACAAGCATTACCAATTTGTTGCTCTTCCATTTGGCCTAGCAACAGCTCCAACAAACTTTTCTACTCTCTATAATCAAAGAACAGGGTATTGCGGTGTTTCCTTATTTGGACGATATCTTGGTACTAGCTCAGAATCTCACACGTATCAACTAGTGTTGTTTCTTCGGAAACATAGTTGGAGGATCAATTTACCACAAAGTTTCTTGATTCCTCAGACAAGGGTCACCTTTTTAGGCTTCCAGATAGATTCAGTGTCCATGACTCTAACAGACAAGAGACGTTTAAAATTGGTTGCAGCCTGCTGGCACCTTCAGTCTCAGTTATTCCTTTCAGTGGCTATGTGCATGGAAGTTTTAGGTCTCATGACTGCAGCATCGGACGCAATCCCCTTTGCTCGTTTTCACATGAGACCTCTACAGCTTTGTATGCTGAACCAATGGTGCAGGGATTATACAAAGATATCACAATTAATATCCTTAAATCCCAATGTACGACACTCTCTGATGTGGTGGATAGATCACCATCATTTAGTTCAAGGGGCTTCTTTTGTTCGGCCAACCTGGACTGTGATCACAACAGATGCAAGTCTTTCAGGTTGGGGAGCTGTTTGGGGATCTCTGACAGCACAAGGGGTTTGGAAATCTCAAGAGGCGAGATTACCAATAAATATTTTAGAACTCTGTGCAATTCTCAGAGCTCTTCAGTTTTGGCCTCTGTAAAAGAGAGAACCGTTCATTTGTTTTCAGACAGACAATATCACAACAGTGGCATATGTCAATCATCAGGGTGGGACTCACAGTCTCCAAGCTATGAAAAAAGTATCTCAGATACTTGCTTGGGCAGAATCCAGCTCCTGTCTAATCTCTGCGGTGCATATCCCAGGTGTAGACAATTGGGAGGCGGATTATCTCAGCCATCAGACTTTACATCCAGGGGAGTGGTCTCTCCATCCAGATGTGTTTTCTCAGATTGTTCAGATGTGGGGTCTTCCAGAGATAGATCTCATGGCCCCTCATCTAAACAAGAAACTTCCCAGATACCTATCCAGGTCCAGGGATGTTCAGGCGGAAGCAGTGGATGCGCTGACACTTCCTTGGTGTTATCATCCTGCTTACATTTTCCCGCCTCTAGTTCTCCTTCTAAGAGTGATCTCCAAAATCATCATGGAACAATCGTTTGTGTTGCTGGTGGCTCCAGCATGGCCACACAGGTTTTGGTATGCGGATCTGGTTCGGATGTCCAGTTGCCAGCCTTGGCCACTTCCGTTAAGGCCGGACCTACTGTCTCAAGGACCGTTTCTTTCATGTAATTAGCAAGAGTCCATGAGCTAGTGACGTATGGGATATACATTCCTACCAGGAGGGGCAAAGTTTCCCAAACCTTAAAATGCCTATAAATACACCCCTCACCACACCCACAATTCAGTTTTACAAACTTTGCCACCCATGGAGGTTGTGAAGTAAGTTTGTGCTAGATTCTACGTTGATATGCGCTTCGCAGCAGGCTGAAGTCTGGTTTTCCTCTCAGAGTGCAGTGAATGTCAGAGGGATGTGAAGAGAGTATTGCCTATTTGAATACCATGGTCTTCCTCTAGGGGATCTATTTCATAGGTTCATCCAAAACATATGGGCTTCGGAGTAGCAAAAGGCCAGTTTATCCGTATTAAGCGTAACTGCACGGATACAGAGGACTTTGAGAGAGAGAGCCAAATCCTGATGAAGAATCTCTTGGATAGGGGCTATCACAAAAAAACTGTGAGTCGAGCACTCTTAGAGGTCACTCGCTTGTATAGAAAGCAATTACTCATTGATCATGGTTTACAACACAACAATGAGAATAAATTTGATGCTTCAAAACCACTTTTCGTGACCTCATATAGTGCACAATTTAGCGCTATATGTAATATAGTGAAAAAGCACCTTCCAATTCTTGCGGCTGAAGACAGCTTCAGAGATATTACATCAGAAGGCTGTAATTTTGTTTCAAGAAGGGGATGTACTCTTGGTAATACCTTATCCCCTAGCTTAATGCGTCAATCATCTACACCTAGAAGCAGTTGGTTGGAGGTTAAAGGGCATTACAGATGTCACTATAGTAACTGTATAGCCTGTGGTCATACCTGATCTACACACAATTTTCAGTCAGCAGTGACTCAAAGGGTTTATGACCTTAACTCATATACCGTTCGACTTATGTCATTTACATGGTGGATTGTACACAATGTAACAAACAATACATCTGGTGTACCTCCAGGGAAGCCAGAAGCAGGATCAGGGAACATTTAAATAATATTGAGAATGGCTCTGAATGCTCGGATTTGGCTAGGCATTTCATTTTTACTCATGGCAAATTGGTCACGACTTTTAAATGGCAAGTAATAGATCACATTCGTCCCTCCATAAGAGGGGGAGATCGTATAGCCAAATTACTCTATAAGGAGGCCTTCTGGATCTTCAAATTGAATACCAGAAGACCCAATGGATTTAACATTGATGGTGACATCATAAATTTTTGGTGCCACCACAAATAATAAATATGAGATTAATTCCATTTCTCAGAAGAAATAGGTCTATTTGTAATATAAACATGCATCTAGATAGGTAAGCCTATAGTAATTCTATATTAATGGCTCATTTAGGCTTAGAGGGGATACTAGCTGATAATATTTATCTATTTGATTTTATTCATTTGAACTTTGTGTGTTAAATACATATATTCATCATATTTAGGCTTGTTGGTTCAATTGCAGTACATAAGCATTAACATTACCAAATCCTGACACTTTAAGAATTGACCGATATATAGTAGGCTCCTAATAATGATTGAGCCACATATGAATTGGGATTTAATTTGATATATATGTCCTTTTCATAGTTATGCCATGGTCTTTGTCTTTTTCATATTATAGTTATAGTTCCCCCTAGAAGTTCCCCCCTAGAAGTGATATTTCTCTATGTATTTACCAATCATTGAAACGCAAGTTCTTTAAATTATGCTGCTCCCCTCTCGCCTGGCTATTATATTATATTATACTATCATGATCTAGCAAAAGTTTCAATTACAATAGTACCCCCAGTCCCTAACTACAAACTGCTGGTTATGTGTAATATATATATATTTTACGATTTCTGTTTCCCCTTCTTTTTCCGATATTCATCTCTGCCCTTGTCCATTACGTCACAATTATGACCCATTTCATTGGCCAATCCAGGTATGTTACACCTGTGCACTCAGGTGTATTTAAGGAGTGGTTTTTATACTATGCATTAGTGTCCATGACTAAGGCAATGTATTGCCGAAACGCGTAGGACTTGTTTGTGTTTTCTGTCCTGAATTGATTGGGTTTTTCGTTTAATTAATTTTATGTTCTCCAATATTTTTTCAATAAAAGAATTATACGCTTAGAAGGCTTGTGGGACTCTGTTCTATTCTCTGTTATCGGTCGTAGAGATTTCTTCTCCTACCTCCCTCTTATATACCATTACCTCTACTGATTCTCGTTTCAGTACTGGTTTGGCTATCTACTATATGTAGATGAGTGTCTTAGGGTAAGTAAATCTTATTTCTATTTTTGACACTCAAAGCTATGGTTGGGCACTTTATATGTAAAGTTCTAAATATATGTGTTTAAACTTATATTTGCCATGATTCAGGATAATCAGTATTCCTTCATTCAGACTGTTAGTTTAATTTTTTTGGGAAAATGCATATAAATTTTATTTTTTCTTACCTTAAAATTTTCAATTGACTTTTTTTCTAAAATTGCCGGCTGTTAGGCTCGCGGGTGCAGAAAATGCTTATATTTATTGCGTCATTCTTTGCGCAATACATTTTTGGCGCAAAAATTTCGTTATTTCCGGCGTCATAGCTGGCGCCGAAAATTTTCACGTAATTGCGTCTTTTTTGACGTATGTGTACTGCGGACGTTTTTTTGGCACCAAAAAATATGGGCATCATTCTTGGCTCAAAAATGTGTGGGCGTTATACTTGGCGCCAAAAATGTGGGCGTCATACTTGGCGCCAGTTTTTTCACATTATTTCAGTCTCACTTTTCAGTTGCTTGTGGTTTTATAGAAGCTTGTTTCATTTTCATTTTTTCCCATTCCTGAAACTGTCATTTAAGGAATTTGATAATTTTGCTTTATATGTTGTTTTTTCTATTACATATTGCAAGATATTCCAAAAACTGTTCCTGTATCAGAAAATACTGAGGGATTCCTGATGACTGATATCAGTCCTACCAAAGCTAAGTTCATTTTTTTTTTTTTTATGTTATGAATGTTTATCTTTAGCTGTGGTTTGTAATTAGTTATTATGATAAACTTTTACATGCAGAGTCCATTAGTATTTATGCATTATCTATTGCTATTCTTTTTACATCTAATGTACAAGATATATTTAGGAATTTATAAGAATATTTTTCTGATTCTATTCTAAAGGCTTCGTCTGCCATCCCGCCTTCTAATAAAATTTTTAGGTCTTTTTTAAACTTCTCATTTAGTTGATGAAGTTTCAAATGACCAACAACATACTGAATTATCCTTCTCTGATGGTGTTTTTTTCTCATTCAGAATATTCTTCATCAGATATTGACACTAACAAATCTACTTTTTTATTTTTAAATAGAGTACATTCGTTCTTTGTTGAAAAGGTGTTGATTATTTTGGATATTAAAGTAACTAGTTCTTTTGATTAAGACTAGCTAACATTTAAATTCTGCTTATTAACCTTCTGTGGTTTCTTCAGAGGTTTTTCTCCAGTTCCTGATACTAGGGAATATAATAGGCCGGGAATTTCTTTTATTCCTTCTTTAAGGTTTTTAAATTGTATCCTTTGCCGGCAGTTAGTTTTACGTTTTGAGGAAAGATTCCCCAAGTTAATGGGGCTATCTCTACTCTTGCTTAACATACTACTATTTCTATAGCAAATAGTATTTATTTTTTCCTTCAGATGGGAAACTTGTATCTTATTTAAGGAAAATTATTTATTTTCAGGTACTTTTTTTTTTAGACCTGTAATTTATTTGGCTGATGTTGCAACTGCTTCAACTTTCTGGTTGGATACTTTAGTGCAACAAGTATCGGATTAAGATTTGTTTAGCATTGTTAAGTTGATCAACATGCTAATAATTTCATTTGTGTCGTCATTTTTTCGATATTTTGGCAAATGAGGTTTAATCTATGTCTTTAGCTATTTTAGCTAGAAGAACTTTGTGACTTCAATCTTGGAATGCTAATTTGATTTCTAAATTCCATATTTCTTTTTTTCCAAGGTAATCAATTATTTGGTTCACAATTGGATTCAATTCTTCTACTGTTACTCTGGGCTTCAAGATTGAGCTCTAAGACTAAATCTTAAGCTTATATTAGTTTTTGTTCTTACTAAGGAACGGAATCCTATTTCTTCCCCAAGTAACATGTTTATAATTGGAAGTTTTCTTCATTCAATTTAAGCCATTTTTAAATATCAAAGTCAGCTCCCCAAATTTGCATGTAGGTGCGGTTCTTATTCCAGCTTAGCTGGTAAGGGGCAGGTTAAGACTTTTTAAAGATTGTTTGGTTCAATTCGGTCCAAACTTTTTAGATTTGGGTACAGAATAGGATCCAGAGTAAAACAGCCTGTGAGAAGTCTTTTTTTTCTCTAACATATTCCAACTATTCCAGTAGGGCTCACACTTTCCTGAAGTGTGTTTCAGACCTGTATGTATTGGGTACTTGTGAAGCACGGCTGGTCACCCGTTGGGGCTCAAGGCGCTGCTCAGACCTGGAGTTTTCTGGGGTATTTATACCAGTTCCATTTTAGGAACAGGGTTTGGGGGTTTTATTCAAAACTATTCATTGTCCCAAAGATAGAAAATCTTTTTGAATTGTCATAAGTGTACCATCTTTTAGTATGGTGTTTATATGGTCTATTCTGCCTTTTGGTCAGTTAGGGCATTATTTGCTTACAATAGATACAATAGATGCATATCTTCATTTTCTGTTTTCATTCAGATTATTTTCATTTTCTGAGATTCTCTTTTTTTGACAAGCATTACCAATTTGTTGCTTTTCCTTCTGGTCTAGTGACAGCTCTAAGAATCTTTTCAAGGTTCTCAGTGTTTCCTTTATATGGACGGTCTCGTGGTACTGGCTCAGTCTTTTCGTTCTGCGGAATCTCATACGATTCAACTTTTGTTGTTTATTCAAGACATGGTTAGAGGATCTTTTTATCAAAAGCTCTTTGATTCCTCAGACAAGGGTCACCTTTTTTAGGGTTCCAGATAGATTGTGTCAATGTCTTTGTCTCTAACAGACAAGTGACAATTTTATTGGGTTCCATTTGTCGGAACCTTCAGTCTCTATTATTTCCTTCAGTTGCTATATGCATGGAAGTTTTAGGTGTCATGGCTGCAGCATTGGATTTGATTCCCTTTGCTCATTTTCATAGGAAACCTTTCCAGTTTTTTATGCTGAATTAATGGTGCAGGGATTCTAGGATATCACTTTTTATATCTTTGAATCCCAATGTTCAACTATCTTTGACTTGATGGTTAGATCACCATCATATAGTTCTACGGGTCTCTTCGGTTCATTCAACCTGGACCATGATCACTACAGACGCGAGTCTTTTAGGTTGGGAGGCTGTCTGGGGATCTCTGTCAGCACAAGGGGTTTGGAAATCTCAGGAGGCGAGATTACCATTCAATATTTTGGAACTCCGTGCATTTCCCAGAGTTCTTCAGTTTTGGCTTCTTTTTGAAGAAAGAGACGTTTATTGTTTTTCAGACAGACAATGTCACAACTGTGGCGTATGTCAATCATCAGGGTGGGACTCTCAGTCCTTAGGCTGTGAAAGAAGTATCTCGGATACTTGCTTGGGCTAAATTCAGCTTTTGTCTAATTTCTGCGGTCCATTTCCCAGGTATAGACAAATGGGAAGCGGATTATCTCTGTTTATCAAGCTTTACATCCGGGAGAATGGTCTCTTTACCCAGATGTTTTTTTCAAATTGTTCGGATGTGAGGGCTTCCAGAAATAGATCTGATGGCATCTCATCTAAACAAGGAACTTCCCAGGGGCCTATTCAGGTCCAGGGATCCTCAGGCGGAAGCAGTGTATGCATTGACACTTCCTTGGAGTTTTTCAATCTGCTTATATTTTTTCGCCTCTGGTTCTTCTTTTTAGAGTGATTTTCAAAATCATCAGGGAGCAATCTTTTGTGTTGCTGGTGGCTCCAGCATGGCCACACAGGTTTTGGTATATGGTTCTTGTTCGGATGTCCAGTTGCCAATCTTGGTCACTTCCATTAAGGCCAGACCTTATATTTTAACATCCGTTTTTTCCATCAGGAACTCAAATTATTAATTTGATGGTATGGAAATTTAACGCTTAGTACTTAGTCATAGAAGTTTCTTTGACTCAGTAATTAATACTATGTTGCAGGCTCGTAAATCTGTGTCTAGTAAGATTTATTATCGAGTTTGGAAGATTTACATCTCATGATGCTCTTCTCATAAATTCTCTTGGCATTCTTTTAGAATTCCTAGGATTTTATAGTTTCTTCAGTATGGTTTGGATATGGGTTTTTGTCTGCAAGTTCTTTGAAAGGACAAATCTCTGCTTTTTCTGTGCTGTTTTCACAGAAAAATTTGCTAATCTTTCTGTTATTCATTGTTTTGTTCAGGCTTTGGTTCGTATCAAGCCTGTCATTAAGCCAATTTCTCCTCCTTGGAGTCTTAATTTGGTTCTGAGGGCTTTACAGGCTCTTCCTTTTGAGCATATGCTTTCTTTGGACATTAAAATTACTTTCATGGAAAGTATTGTTCCTTTTAGATATCTCTTCAGCTAGAACAGTTTTTGAATTATCTGCTCTTTCTTGTGAGTCTCCTTTTTCTGATTTTTCATCAGGATAAGGTGGTTTTGCTGTCTTCATTTCGATTTTTACCTTAGTTGTGAATTCTAACAACATTAGTAGAGGAATTATTGTCCCTTTCTTGTGTCCTAATCCTAAGAATTCTTTGGAAAGATTCTTACATTCTTTGGATGTGGTAAGAGTTTTGAAATATTATGTTGAAGCTACTCAGATTTCAGAAAGACTTCTAGTCTATTTGTTATCTTTTCTGGTTTTAGAAAAGGTCAGAAGGCTTCTGCCATTTCTTTGGCATCTTGGTTAAAGCTTTTGATTCATCATGCTTATTTGGAGTCGGGTTAATCCCCGCCTCAGAGGATTACGGCTCATTCTACTAGGTCAGTTTCTTCTTCCTGGGCTTTTAAGAATGAAGCTTCTGTTGATCAGATTTGCAAAGCAACGACTTAGTCTTCTTTGCATACTTTTACTAAATTCTACCATTTTGGTGTTTTCTCTTCTTCAGAAGCAGTTTTTGGTAGAATAGTACTTCAGGCAGCTGTTTCAGTTTGATTCTTCTGCTTATAATTTCAGTTTTTTTCATTATAAAAATTGAAACTTTTGATTTGGGTTGTGGATTAATTTTTCAGCGGAATTGGCTGTCTTTATTTTATCCCTCCCTCTCTAGTGACTCTTGTGTGGAAGTTCCACATCTTGGGTATCTGCTATCCCATACGTCACTAGCTCATGGACTCTTGCTAATTACATGAAAGAAAACATAATTTATGTAAGAACTTACCTGATAAATTCATTTCTTTCATATTAGCAACAGTCCATGAGGCCCACCCTTTTTTTGGTGGTTATGATTTTTTTGTATAAAGCACAATTATTCCAATTCCTTATTTTTGATGCTTTCGCTCCTTTCTTATCACCCCACTTCTTGGCTATTCGTTAAACTGAATTGTGGGTGCGGTGAGGGGTGTATTTATAGGCATTTTAAGGTTTGGGAAACTTTGCCCCTCCTGGTAGGAATGTATATCCCATACGTCACTAGCTCATGGACTCTTGCTAATATGAAAGAAATGAATTTATCAGGTAAGTTCTTACATAAAATATGTTTTTTCCATCAGGATCTCAAATCATTAAATTTGAAGGTATGGAAATTGAACGCTTAGTACTAAGTCATAGAGGTTTCTCTGACTCAGTGATTAATACTATGTTACACGCTCGTAAATCTGTCTCTAGAAATATTTATTATAGAGTTTGGAAGACTTACATTTCATGGTGTTCTTCTCATAAACTCTTGGCATTCTTTTAGAATTCCTACAATTTTACAGTTTCTTCAGGATGGTTTGGATAAGGGTTTGTCTGCAAGTTCCTTGAAGGGACAAATCTCTGCTCTTTCTGTTTTATTTCACAGAAAGATTGCTATACTTCCTGATATTCACTGTTTTGTACAGGCTTTAGTTCGTATTAAGCCGGTCATTAAATCAATTTCTCTTCCTTGGAGTCTTAATTTGGTTCTGAAGGCTTTACAGGCTCCTCCATTTGAGCCTATGCACATAATGTCTTTGGACATTAAACTACTTTCTTGGAAGGTGTTGTTCCTTTTGGCTATCTCTTCTGCTAGAAGAGTTCTGAGCTATCTGCTCTTTCTTGTGAGTCTCCTTTTCTGATTTTTCATCAGGATAAGGCAGTTTTGCGGTCCCTTCCTTGTGTCCTAATCCTAAGAATTCTTTGGAAAGATCCTTACATTCTTTGGATGTGGTAAGAGCTTTGAAATATTATGTGGAAGCTACTAAATATTTTAGGAAGACTTCCAGTCTATTTGTTTTATTTTCTGGTCCTAGGAAAGGTCAGAAGGCTTCTGCTATTTCCTTGGCTTCTTGGTTGAAACTTTTGATTCATCAAGCTTATTTGGAGTCGGGTCAGGCCCCGCCTCAGAGAATTACAGCTCATTCTACTAGATCAGTCTCCACTTCGTGGGCCTTTAAGAATGAAGCTTCAGTTGATCAAATTTGCAAAGCGGCAACTTGGTCCTCTTTGCATACATTTACTAAATTCTACCGTTTTTATGTATTTGCTTCTTCAGAAGCAGTTTTTGGTAGAAAAGTTCTTCAGGCAGCTGTTTCAGTTTGATTCTTCTGCTTTTGATTTAAGTTTTTTCTTTCATTTATGAGAATAAACTTATTTTTTTTTTGAGTTGTGGATTATTTTTTTCAGCGGAAAATGGCTGTTTTTTATTTTTATCCCTCCCTCTCTAGTGACTCTTGCGTGGAGTTCCACATGTTGGGTATTGCTATCCCATACGTCACTAGCTCATGGACTCTTGCCAATTACATGAAAGAAAACATAATTTCTTTCATGTAATTAGCAAGAGTCCATGAGCTAGTGACGTATGGGATATACATTCCTACCAGGAGGGGCAAAGTTTCCCAAACCTCAAAATGCCTATAAATACACCCCTCACCACACCCACAAATCAGTTTTACAAACTTTGCCTCCTATGGAGGTGGTGAAGTAAGTTTGTGCTAGATTCTACGTTGATATGCGCTCCGCAGCAGGTTGGAGCCCGGTTTTCCTCTCAGCGTGCAGTAAATGTCAGAGGGATGTGAGGAGAGTATGGCCTATTTGAATTCAATGATCTCCTTCTACGGGGTCTATTTCATAAGTTCTCTGTTATCGGTCGTAGAGATTCATCTCTTACCTCCCTTTTCAGATCGACGATATACTCTTATATATACCATTACCTCTACTGATTCTCGTTTCAGTACTGGTTTGGCTTTCTACTACATGTAGATGAGTGTCCTGGGGTAAGTAAGTCTTATTTTCTGTGACACTCTAAGCTATGGTTGGGCACTTTTATATAAAGTTCTAAATATATGTATTCAAACATTTATTTGCCTTGACTCAGGATGTTCAACGTTCCTTATTTCAGACAGTCAGTTTCATATTTGGGATAATGCATATGAATAAATCAATTTTTTTCTTACCTTAAAATTTGACTTTTCCCTGTGGGCTGTTAGGCTCGCGGGGGCTGAAAATGCTTCATTTTATTGCGTCATTCTTGGCGCGGACTTTTTTGGTGCAAATTTTTTTTCCTGTTTCCGGCGTCATACGTGTCGCCGGAAGTTGCGTCATTTTTTAAGTTTTTTTGCACCAAAAGTGTCTGCGTTCCAGATGCAGCGTCACTATTGTCTCCACATTATTTAAGTCTCATTATTTATTGCTTCTGGTTGCTAGAAGCTTGTTCCCTGGCATTTTTTCCCATTCCTGAAACTGTCATTTAAGGAATTTGATCAATTTTGCTTTATATGTTGTTTTTTCTATTACATATTGCAAGATGTCCCAGATTGACACTGAGTCAGAAGATACTTCTGGAAAAACACTGCCTGGTGCTGGATCTACCAAAGTTAAGTGTATCTGCTGTAAACTTGTGGTATCTATTCCTCCAGCTGTTGTTTGTAATGAATGTCATGACCAACTTGTTAATGCAGATAATATTTCCTTTAGTAATGTTACATTACCTGTTGCTGTTCCATCAACATCTAATACTCAGAGTGTTCCTGTTAACATAAGAGATTTTGTTTCTAAATCCATTAAGAAGGCTATGTCTGTTATTCCTCCTTCTAGTAAACGTAAAAGGTCTTTTAAAACTTCTCATTTTTCAGATGAATTTTTAAATGAACATCATCATTCTGATTATGATAATGGTTCCTCTGGTTCAGAGGATTCTGTCTCAGAGGTTGATGCTGATAAATCTTCATATTTATTCAAAATGGAATTATAACAACGTGTATTTCGTGGATCTCAACTGCGGTTTTGGTGGAATGTATGCCTTCTGCAAAGATACAGTGAGTGTCTTACAAAGTATCACTTGGATTAGGCAATAAGGTTACTATTGAATTCGTGTGACCTGAAGCAGTATTTCTAGTTCAGGTTAACTAATGAAGTAGGAACCAGTACTAATAGGTAAGAGCTTAACAAAAGCACTGTAATAGTTAGTGCAGCAGTAGTATCTCTGTCCGTGATAAAAGTTCTTGTCTCTGGCTAGAGAAAGTCTGAATCTCTGAGATGCAGAGCTGCGTGAGCGGACAGGCAGCTGTGTCTCTGTAACGCTGAGTACTGTGGAGCGGGCCGAGCTGACAGGCTGCTGTGTCTCTGTAACGCTGAGTACTGTGGAGCGGCTGAGCTGACAGGCTGCTGTAAGAATGAACACAGTAATGTTGGGGGCGTGAGCTAGTAGGAGCGGTGAGCGGATCCGCGCTGAAAGCAATCCTCCTTACTCGTTTAAAGTTAAAGTCCCAATTATGTGAAAGTCCGGTTAGCTGGGGAATTACCGGAGATGACCGCGAGTGCGGTTACAGATAGCGGCTGCAGCTGGGAGTGAATGGTTTCCAAAGGGGAGTTGTGAACTGTGGCGAATAGTAGACAGCTCAATTAAGTTGTATCCAAAAAGCAGGGAAATAATAATTATATCCTTTGAAGGAAAATTGAAGAGGCTTCTTGTAGTGAAGCAAAGTTCTTTAGGCAGGAATCTTTCCTGAGAGATAGGAGAATTCCTTAAGGCTGCACTGTATGGCAGTTAGCAACTAACTGGATAACAATACTGAAGCAAGGGAGAAGGGCGTGTCCAGGGTTTAAATAACCTTCTCAGGTGAGAGCAAAGGTAAATTTAAAGGGGCAGGAAGGAATTGGAATAAATCCATGACATATCCCCCTCCTCAAGGTAGCTTCCCCGCAGCTAGAAACCTCGGACGGTCCGGATTCCTCCTGTGGAACAAGGAGACCAATCTGGGAGCATGCACATTCGAGGAAGGTTCCCACGAATCCTCTTCGTCCGTGAAACCCTTCCAGTGGATAAGGTATTGCAGAACTCCTTTGTGGATACGTGAATCCTGTATAGATTCGACTTCGTATTCCTCATCAGGTTCGAGCAATGTTTCGGGGGATGATACGTTGATGAACCGTCTGGTTTCACGGTAGGGCTTCAACAATGAAACGTGGAAAGTGGGATGTAATCGAGAATTCGATGGCAACTTCAAAGTTACAGCGTTCTGATTAACTATCCTTGCTATCGGATAGGGACCAATAAAAGCTGCGCTAAGCTTCTTGCTTGGAGTCTTAAGTTTGATGTTCCTTGTAGATAACCATACGAGATCACCAATGTTATATGAGGGTGGCTGACGTCTACGCAGATTGTAGTAATGGCTTTGATAGTTTTGAGCTTCTCGTATCTGGTTTTTCAGTTCCAGGAAAAGATCCTGGAGGTTTTTAGTGAGGTCATCAAGGTTCGGACAATGTGAATCCGTTCTAGGATGAAGTTGAAAAGTAGGATGATAAGCATAATTTGCGAAGAAAGGTGTTTTAAGGGTAGTAGAACTCGTGGAATTATTGTAGGCATATTCTGCCATAGCAAGGGTGAATGCCCACTGATCCTGTTGGTTGGAACAATAGGAACGTATATACTGTTCGAGCCATTGGTTTATTCTCTCCGTTTGGCCATTAGTTTGTGGGTGGAATGAAGAGGAAAACCGGAGTTCTACTTGCATACTGTTGCATAAATGTTTCCAAAACTGGGAGGTGAATTGACTTCCTCTGTCTGTTACAATAGCATCTGGGAGACCGTGTAATTTAACAATATTATTTAGGAATAACATGGCAAGTTCAGACGATGTGGGAAGCTTGTGGTATGGCAAGAAATGAGCCATTTTAGTCAGATGATCGACTACCACAAGTATGGTGTTATAACCGTTTGACAAGGGAAGTTCCACTATAAAGTCCATTCCTATGGTTTGCCAGGGACGGTCAGGAATCGGTAGAGGTAACAACAGCCCGAAAGGAGGTTTTCTTTCTGTCTTGGAAATGGTACAGACATGACAACTTTGTACATATTTTTTTACTGTTGATCTGATAGCGGGCCACCAGTAGGTCCGGGTGAGGAGATCATAGGTTTTATTGATTCCTAGATGTCCTGCCATAGGTGAGTCATGATGTTCTTTTAATAGGTTGTCACGTAGGGAGGGAGGAACATAAAGACGTCCGTGGTGGTAATAGAGACCATCATGTCCTAAAATAAGATCCTCTTTGGGAATGGAAGGGTCTTCCTTCTGGAGAATTTGAAGAATATCAGGATAGGTTGGTGATAAAGCAATTATTTGATTAGCTGGTATGATGGTACTGGGAGCACTGAAAGATGGTGGTTTAGAATCTTTCCTGGAAAGTGCATCCGCTTTCCCATTTTTGCTACCAGGTCTGTACGTAATATGAAAATCAAAACGAGAAAGGAATAAGCTCCATCTTAACTGTCGGGAGGATAAGGTCCGGTTGGTCAGAAGGTATTCTAGATTTTTGTGGTCTGTATATATTAAGATCGGATGTTTACTTCCCTCCAAAAGATGTCTCCAGTGTTCTAATGATACCTTGATGACTAACAACTCCTTTTCACCTACGGGATAGTTGAATTCGGCAGGTGTCATTACTCTGGAGAAGTAGGCTACAGGGTGGAGTGGTTCTTCAGGAGTTTTACGTTGAGATAGAACGGAACCAAGCGCATAATTGGATGCGTCAACTTCGAGTACATAATGAGAGTCTGGATCTGGAAATTTAAGAATGGGTGCTGTAGTGAAAGCATTCTTAAGATGATTAAAGATGGACTGGGTTTGTTCAGTCCAAAGGAATGGAGTATTGACACTGGTGAGGGTTGTTAAAGGTTTGGTTAGTGATGAATAATTCTTGATAAACTTTCTATAATAATTGGAAAAACCCAAAAATTTTTGGAGGTCCTTTTTAGAGGTAGGTGTAGGCCAATTCTTAATCGTTTCCACCTTGGAGTCATCCATCTGAATCCCAGCAGGTGTGATGGTATATCCCAGAAATGTGATATCAGAAGTATGAAAAATGCATTTTTCTGATTTGGCAAAGAGCCGGTGCTGTCTGAGGCGAGAAAGTACCCAACGGACGTGTTTCTTGTGTTCAATGATGTTGTTGGAGTAGATGAGAATATCGTCTAAATACACAACGACACAGATGTCAAGGAGATCACGGAATATATCGTTGATAAGATATTGGAACGTTGCTGGGGCGTTGCAAAGCCCGAATGGCATCACCTTATACTCATAGAGCCCGTATCTTGTTCTAAAGGCGGTGAGCCATTCGTCTCCTTTCCTGATCCTGACGAGATTATACGCTCCACGGAGGTCTAATTTAGTATATATGGTTGCATGGCTGAGTCGTTCAATGAGTTCGGGTATTAGCGGTAATGGGTATCGGTTCTTCACGGTGCGCTTGTTAAGCTCTCTATAATCGATTATGGGGCGAATTGAGTTGTCCTTGTTCCTGACAAAAAAAATGCCTGCACCAGCTGGGGAGGTGGAAGGTTGTATGAAACCTTTTCTTAAATTTTCCGTTAGGTAGTTTTTTAAGTGGTCTAATTCGGGTTGGGAGAGTGGATATATATGACCGTAGGGTATGGAGGCTCCTGGTAGCAGTTCAATGGGACAGTCATATGGACGGTGTGGAGGGAGAGATTCTGCTTCTTTTTCACTGAAAACATCTTGGAATTCCTGATACTCTTCTGGAAGGGATTTAGGAATGAGACTGCAAATCATCGAGTGAACGAAACAGGTGTTCTTACAGAAATCTGATAGGAATTCTATTTCAAGACTGTCCCAGTGTATGGTGGGTTGGTGTGTCTGTAACCATTGCAACCCGAGTACCACTGGAAACATAGGGGAGGAAATAACATCGAAAGTTGCAAATTCGGTGTGTGCTGTAGAAGTAGATACTTTAATAGGAACAGTTTGGTGTGTTATAGGACCAGAACTGATGGTATTACCATCAATGACTCTAATAGAAACAGGTCGTGCTTTCAACACAGTGGGTATTTTATTAACAGTGACAAAATTAGAATCAATGTATGATGAGTGTGCCCCAGAGTCGATGATAGCCTCAATTGGTATCTGGTGTTGATCCCACTGTAAAGTAAGAGATAAGGAACAGTAAGCTACATGTCTTACGTTAGAAGTTAAGCAAGTTGTTTCTCTAATAGACTTACGTCTTTTTTGTCTCTGGAGAATGGGACAATTCTTTACTGAGTGAGCATTTGATGCGCAGTACATGCACAGGTTGTTTGTGCGTCTGCGATTCCTTTCCTCAGGCTGTAGTGGTCCTTTGGTAAAACCCAGGTCCATTGGTTCAGGGGTTTGGTTAACTATGGTTTTGTGATAGGAGGTAGAAGGTTTACTAGCGATATCCACTCCTTGTCTTTCCGTTTTGCGTTCTCTCAACCTTCTATCTATCTGAATGCTGAGTGTGATTAGACCTTCCAAGGTCTTAGGAAGCTCAGTACGGGCAAGTTCATCTTTTAAAGAATCGTTTAGGCCAAGACGGTACTGGTTCCTAAGAGCAATTTCACTCCACTCTGTATCTTTGCAGTATTGTTTGAACTCACTCAAGTACTCCTCAACATGTCTTTTCCCTTGTTTGAGGGATCTCATTTTAGTTTCAGCTGTGAGTTGAGTGTTGATGTCTTGATAGAGCATAGCCATTTCCTTGAAAAAATCATCGAGGGAAGTGAGTATTGGATGATCTTGTTCGAAAAAGGAATCTGCCCACTTGCGGGGTTCGCCCCTGAGAAATGATATAACAGTTAAAACCTTAACGCGTTCAGTTGCGTAGGTTTTTGGTTTTAAACTAAAAAGCAAGTTACAGGAATTTTTAAATTGTGAGAACAAAGCCCTGTCACCATGGAATTTTTCGGGCATAGAGACTTGAGGTTCAGGGGGGGTCTCAGATGAAGGCGGCTTTCCTATGGAATCTTTGATTAAATTAGTGAGAGTCACATTCTGAACTTGTAGATCCCTGAGACCTTGACTGAGTTGGTCAACCCTCTGGGAAAGTGCATAAACAAATTGGGGTATCTCCGCTGGATCCATGTTAAATGGCTTCAGTATTCTATAACAACGTGTATTTCGTGGATCTCAACTGCGGTTTTGGTGGAATGTATGCCTTCTGCAAAGATACAGTGAGTGTCTTACAAAGTATCACTTGGATTAGGCAATAAGGTTACTATTGAATTCGTGTGACCTGAAGCAGTATTTCTAGTTCAGGTTAACTAATGAAGTAGGAACCAGTACTAATAGGTAAGAGCTTAACAAAAGCACTGTAATAGTTAGTGCAGCAGTAGTATCTCTGTCCGTGATAAAAGTTCTTGTCTCTGGCTAGAGAAAGTCTGAATCTCTGAGATGCAGAGCTGCGTGAGCGGACAGGCAGCTGTGTCTCTGTAACGCTGAGTACTGTGGAGCGGGCCGAGCTGACAGGCTGCTGTGTCTCTGTAACGCTGAGTACTGTGGAGCGGCTGAGCTGACAGGCTGCTGTAAGAATGAACACAGTAATGTTGGGGGCGTGAGCTAGTAGGAGCGGTGAGCGGATCCGCGCTGAAAGCAATCCTCCTTACTCGTTTAAAGTTAAAGTCCCAATTATGTGAAAGTCCGGTTAGCTGGGGAATTACCGGAGATGACCGCGAGTGCGGTTACAGATAGCGGCTGCAGCTGGGAGTGAATGGTTTCCAAAGGGGAGTTGTGAACTGTGGCGAATAGTAGACAGCTCAATTAAGTTGTATCCAAAAAGCAGGGAAATAATAATTATATCCTTTGAAGGAAAATTGAAGAGGCTTCTTGTAGTGAAGCAAAGTTCTTTAGGCAGGAATCTTTCCTGAGAGATAGGAGAATTCCTTAAGGCTGCACTGTATGGCAGTTAGCAACTAACTGGATAACAATACTGAAGCAAGGGAGAAGGGCGTGTCCAGGGTTTAAATAACCTTCTCAGGTGAGAGCAAAGGTAAATTTAAAGGGGCAGGAAGGAATTGGAATAAATCCATGACAGGAATTTATTCGTTTTTTACTTAAAGAAGTCTTAATTGCATTAGAAATAGAGGATTCTGGTCCTCTTGATACTAAATCTAAACGTTTAAATAAGGTTTTTAAATCTCCTGTAGTTATTCCAGAAGTTTTTCCTGTCCCTGATGCTATTTCTGAAGTAATCTCCAGGGAATGGAATAATTTGGGTAATTCATTTACTCCTTCTAAACGTTTTAAGCAATTATATCCTGTGCCATCTGACAGATTAGAATTTTGGGACAAAATCCCTAAAGTTGATGGGGCTGTCTCTACTCTTGCTAAACGTACTACTATTCCTACGGCAGATAGTACTTCCTTTAAGGATCCTTTAGATAGGAAGATTGAATCCTTTCTAAGAAAAGCTTACTTATGTTCAGGTAATCTTCTTAGACCTGCTATATCTTTAGCGGATGTTGCTGCAGCTTCAACTTTTTGGTTAGAAGCTTTAGCGCAACAAGTAACAGATCATAATTCTCATAGCATTGTTAATCTTCTTCAACATGCTAATAATTTTATTTGTGATGCCATCTTTGATATCATTAGGGTTGATGTCAGGTATATGTCTCTAGCTATTTTAGCTAGAAGAGCTTTATGGCTTAAAACTTGGAATGCTGATATGTCTTCTAAGTCAACTTTGCTTTCCCTTTCTTTCCAGGGTAATAAATTATTTGGTTCTCAGTTGGATTCTATTATCTCAACTGTTACTTGAGGGAAAGGAACTTTTTTACCACAGGATAAAAAATCTAAAGGTAAATTTAGGTCTAATAATCGTTTTCGTTCCTTTCGTCACAATAAGGAACAAAAGCCTGATCCTTCACCCACAGGAGCGGTATCAGTTTGGAAACCATCTCCAGTCTGGAATAAATCCAAGCCTTTTAGAAAACCAAAGCCAGCTCCCAAGTCAACATGAAGGTGCGGCCCTCATTCCAGCCCAGCTGGTAGGGGGCAGATTATGATTTTTCAAAGAAATTTGGATCAATTCAATTCACAATCTTTGGATTCAAAACATTGTTTCAGAAGGGCACAGAATTGGCTTCAAGATAAGGCCTCCTGCAAAGAGATTTTTTCTTTCCCGTGTCCCAGTAAATCCAGCGAAGGCTCAAGCATTTCTGAAATGTGTTTCAGATCTAGAGTTGGCTGGAGTAATTATGCCAGTTCCAGTTCTGGAACAGGGGCTGGGGTTTTATTCAAATCTCTTCATTGTACCAAAGAAGGAGAATTCCTTCAAACCAGTTCTGGATCTAAAAATATTGAATCGTTATGTAAGGATACCAACATTCAAAATGGTAACTATAAGGACTATCCTGCCTTTTGTTCAGCAAGGGCATTATATGTCCACAATAGATTTACAGGATGCATATCTGCATATTCCGATTCATCCAGATCACTATCAGTTTCTGAGATTCTCTTTCCTAGACAAGCATTACCAGTTTGTGGCTCTGCCGTTTGGCCTAGCAACAGCTCCAAGAATTTTTACAAAGGTTCTCGGTGCCTTTCTGTCTGTAATCAGAAAACAGGGTATTGTGGTATTTCCTTATTTGGACGATATCTTGGTACTTGCTCAGTCTTCACATTTAGCAGAATCTCATACGAATCGACTTGTGTTCTTTCTTCAAGATCATGGTTGGAGGATCAATTTACCGAAAAGTTCATTGATTCCTCAGACAAGGGTAACCTTTTTAGGTTTCCAGATAGATTCAGCGTCCATGACTCTGTCTCTGACACACAAGAGACGTCTAAAATTGATCTCAGCTTGTCGAAACCTTCAATCGCAATCATTCCCTTCGGTAGCCTTATGCATGGAAATTCTAGGTCTTATGACTGCTGCATCGGACGCGATCCCCTTTTTCACAGAAAGATTGCTAATCTTCCTGATATTCATTGTTTTGTACAAGCTTTGGTTCGTATAAAACCTGTCATTAATTCAATTTCTCCTCCTTGGAGTTTGAATTTGGTTCTGGGGGCTCTTCAAGCTCCTCCGTTTGAACCTATGCGTTCATTGGGCATTAAATTACTTTCTTGGAAAGTTTTGCTTCTTTTGGCCATCTCTTCTGCTAGAAGAGTTTCTGAATTATCTGCTCTTTCTTGTGAGTCTCCTTTTCTGATTTTTCATCAGGATAAGGCGGTGTTGCGAACTTCTTTTAAATTTTTACCTAAGGTTGTGAATTCTAACAACATTAGTAGAGAAATTGTGGTTCCTTCATTATGTCCTAATCCTAAGAATTCTAAGGAGAGATCATTGCATTCTTTGGATGTAGTTAGAGCTTTGAAATATTATGTTGAAGCTACTAAGAATTTCCGAAAGACTTCTAGTCTATTTGTTATCTTTTCTGGTTCTAGGAAAGGTCAGAAGGCCTCTGCCATTTCTTTAGCATCTTGGTTGAAATCTTTAATTCATCATGCTTATGTCGAGTCGGGTAAAACTCCGCCTCAAAGGATTACAGCTCATTCTACTAGGTCAGTTTCTACTTCCTGGGCGTTTAGGAATGAAGCTTCGGTTGATCAGATTTGCAAAGCAGCAACTTGGTCTTCTTTGCATACTTTTACTAAATTTTACCATTTTGATGTGTTTTCTTCTTCTGAAGCAGTTTTTGGTAGAAAAGTACTTCAGGCAGCTGTTTCAGTTTGATTCTTCTGCTTATAATTTCAGTTTTTTTCATTATAAGATTTAAACTTTATTTTGGGTGTGGATTATTTTCAGCGGAATTGGCTGTCTTTATTTTATCCCTCCCTCTCTAGTGACTCTTGCGTGGAAGATCCACATCTTGGGTATTCATTATCCCATACGTCACTAGCTCATGGACTCTTGCTAATTACATGAAAGAAAACATAATTTATGTAAGAACTTACCTGATAAATTCATTTCTTTCATATTAGCAAGAGTCCATGAGGCCCACCCTTTTTGTGGTGGTTATGATTTTTTTGTATAAAGCACAATTATTCCAATTCCTTATTTTTTATGCTTTCGCACTTTTGTCTTATCACCCCACTTCTTGGCTATGCGTTAAACTGATTTGTGGGTGTGGTGAGGGGTGTATTTATATTCATTTTGAGGTTTGGGAAACTTTGCCCCTCCTGGTAGGAATGTATATCCCATACGTCACTAGCTCATGGACTCTTGCTAATATGAAAGAAATGAATATATCAGGTAAGTTCTTACATAAATTATGTTTTATGTAAGAACTTACCTGATAAATTCATTTCTTTCATATTGGCAAGAGTCCATGTAGCCCACCCTTTTTATGGTGGTTATGATTTTTTGTATAAAGCACAATTATTTCCAAATTTCTTTTGTTGATGCTTTCTACTCCTTTCTTTATCACCCCACTGCTTGGCTATTCGTTAAACTGAATTGTGGGTGTGGTGAGGGGTGTATTTATAGGCATTTTGAAGTTTGGGAAACTTTGCCCCTCCTGGTAGGATTGTATATCCCATACGTCACTAGCTCATGGACTCTTGCCAATATGAAAGAAATGAATTTATCAGGTAAGTTCTTACATAAATTATGTTTTTTGCTTTCAGACAGACTATATCACAACTGTGGGATATGTCAATCATCAAATAGGGACTTGCAGTTCCTTAGCAATTAAGAAGTATGTTGAATACGTTCTTTGGTGGAATTCATCTTCTATCTAATTTCTACGATTTATATCTCAGGTTTAGACATTTGGGAGATGGGTTATCTCAGCCGTCAGTCTTTTACATCCGGGAGAGTGGTATCTGTATACAAATGTGTTTTCTTAATTTCCCAGGTACCTTTTCAGGTCCAGGGATCCTCAGACGGAAATGGTGGATGTTTTAGCAGTGTCTTGGTTTTGCAACCTGACTACATATTTCTGCCTCTGGTTTTTTCTTCCAAGGGTGTTCTTCAAGATCATATTGGAACAGTCTTGTGTGTTTCTGATAGCATCAGCATGACCTCACAGGTTTGGTATGTTGATCTTGTCCGGATGTCCAGTTGCCATCCTTGGTCTTTTTTTCTTTGGCCAGCCCTCTTGTTTCAGGGGCCTTTTTTTCCATCGGGATCTCAAATTACTAATTTGAAGGTATGGAAATTGATAGTGTTTAGTCATAGAGGTTTCTCTGACACAGTTTTTATCACTATGTTGCAGGCTTATAAGTCTGTTTCAAGGAACATGTATTATCAGGTTTGGAAAACCTTTATTTTATGGTGTTCTTCTCATAAATTCTCTTGGCATTCTTTTAGAATTCCTAGGATTCTTCAGTTTCTTCAGGATGGTTTGGATAAGTTTGTCTGCAATTTTTTTGGAAGGGACAAGAATCTGTTTTATTTCCCAGAAAGATTGTTTAAACTTCCTGATATTCACTGTTTTGTTCAGGCTTTTGGTTTGTATCAAGCCTGCTCATTTATTAATTTTCCTTTTTGGAGTCTTAATTTGGTTCAAGGATTTTGCAGGCTTTTTGTTTTTAGCCTATATGTTCTTTTAAGATTAGCTACTTTCTTGGAAAGTGTTGCTTCTTTTGGCTATCTCTTTTGCTAGAAGACTTTCTGATTTATCAACTCTCTCTTCTGTGTCTCCTTATCTGATTTTTTCATCTAGATAAGTTGTTTTGTGGACTTCTTTTTTTCCTAAGGTTGTGAATTTGAACAACATTAGTAGAGAAATTGTTGTTCCTTCTTTGTGTCTTAATCCTAAAGAATTCTTTGAGAGTTCTTTACATCCTTTGGATGTGGTAAGAGCTTTATAATTCTATATCGAGGTTATTAGGAATTCAGAAGACTTTTAGTCTATTTGTTGTTTTCTGGTTTCAGAAAAGGTTAGAAAGCCTCTGCCATTTCTTTGGCATCCTCGTTAAGCGTTTGTTTTTCAAAGCTTATTTGTAGTCAGGGCAGGTTCTGCCTCAGAGATTTACAGCTCATTCTGCTAAGTTCAGTCGCCATTTCTTGGGCTTTTTCAGAATGAAGCTTTGGATGATCAAATTTGCAAAGCAATATTTTGGTTTTCTTTGCATATGTTTGTTTTTACCATTCTAATGTATTTTGCTTCTTCTGAAGCAGTCTTTGGTAGAAAAGTTCTTCAGGCAGCTGTTTAAGTTTGATTCTACTGCTTTTGATTTAAGTTTTTTTCAAGAAAAACTTAATTATTGTGTGGATTTAATTTCTCAGTGGAAATAGCTGTTTTACTTTATCCCTCCCTCTCTAGTGACTCTTCTGTGGTCTTCCACATCTTGGGTATTTCTATCCCATACATCACTAGCTCATGGACTCTTGCCAATTACATGAAAGAAAACATAATTTATGTAAGAACTTACCTAATAAATGTATTTCTCCAACATAGGTGTGTCCGGTCCACGGCGTCATCCTTACTTGTGGGATATTCTCTTCCCCAACAGGAAATGGCAAAGAGCCCAGCAAAGCTGGTCACATGATCCCTCCTAGGCTCCGCCTACCCCAGTCATTCTCTTTGCCGTTGTACAGGCAACATCTCCACGGAGATGGCTTAGAGTTTTTTAGTGTTTAACTGTAGTTTTTCATTATTCAATCAAGAGTTTGTTATTTTCAAATAGTGCTGGTACGTACTATTTACTCAGAAACAGAAAAGAGATGAAGAATTCTGTTTGTATGAGGAAAATGATTTTAGCAACCGTAACTAAAATCCATGGCTGTTCCACACAGGACTGTTGAGAGCAATTAACTTCAGTTGGGGGAACAGTTTGCAGTCCCTTGCTGCTTGAGGTATGACACATTCTAACAAGACGATGTAATGCTGGAAGCTGTCATTTTCCCTATGGGATCCGGTAAGCCATGTTTATTACGATTGTAAATAAGGGCTTCACAAGGGCTTATTTAAACTGTAGACTTTTTTTGGGCTAAATCGATTGATATTAACACTTATTTAGCCTTGAGGAATCATTTATTCTGGGTATTTTGATTTAATAATATCGGCAGGCACTGTTTTAGACACCTTATTCTTTAGGGGCTTTCCCAAAGCATAGGCAGAGTCTCATTTTCGCGCCGGTGTTGCGCACTTGTTTTTGAGAGGCATGGCATGCAGTCGCATGTGAGAGGAGCTCTGATACTTATAAAAGACTTCTGAAGGCGTCATTTGGTATCGTATTCCCCTTTGGGTTTGGTTGGGTCTCAGCAAAGCAGATACCAGGGACTGTAAAGGGGTTTAAAGCTTAAAACGGCTCCGGTTCCGTTATTTTAAGGGTTAAAGCTTCCAAAATTGGTGTGCAATATTTTCAAGGCTTTAAGACGCTGTGGTGAAAATTTGGTGAATTTTGAACAATTCCTTCATGTTTTTTCGCAATTGCAGTAATAAAGTGTGTTCAGTTTAAAATTTAAAGTGACAGTAACGGTTTTATTTTAAAACGTTTTTTGTACTTTCTGATCAAGTTTATGCCTGTTTAACATGTCTGAACTACCAGATAGACTGTGTTCTGAATGTGGGGAAGCCAGAATTCCTATTCATTTAAATAAATGTGATTTATGTGATAATGACAATGATGCCCAAGATGATTCCTCAAGTGAGGGGAGTAAGCATGGTACTGCATCATTCCCTCCTTCGTCTACACGAGTCTTGCCCACTCAGGAGGCCCCTAGTACATCTAGCGCGCCAATACTCCTTACTATGCAACAATTAACGGCTGTAATGGATAATTCTGTCAAAAACATTTTAGCCAAAATGAACCCTTGTCAGCGTAAGCGTGGCTGCTCTGTTTTAGTTACTGAAGAGCATGACGACGCTGATATTAATATCTCTGAAGGGCCCCTAACCCAATCTGAGGGGGCCAGGGAGGTTTTGTCTGAGGGAGAAATTACTGATTTAGGGAACATTTCTCAGCAGGCTGAATCTGATGTGATTACATTTAAATTTAAATTGGAACATCTCCGCATTTTGCTTAAGGAGGTATTATCCACTCTGGATGATTGTGAAAATTTAGTCATCCCAGAGAAACTATGTAAAATGGACAAGTTCCTAGAGGTGCCGGGGCTCCCAGAAGCTTTTCCTATACCCAAGCGGGTGGCGGACATTGTTAATAAAGAATGGGAAAGGCCCGGTATTCCTTTCGTCCCTCCCCCCATATTTAAAAAATTGTTTCCTATGGTCGACCCCAGAAAGGACTTATGGCAGTCAGTCCCCAAGGTCGAGGGAGCGGTTTCTACTTTAAACAAACGCACCACTATTCCCATAGAGGATAGTTGTGCTTTCAAAGATCCTATGGATAAAAAATTAGAAGGTTTGCTTAAAAAGATGTTTGTTCAGCAGGGTTACCTTCTACAACCCATTTCATGCATTGTCCCGGTCACTACAGCCGCATATTTCTGGTTTGATGAACTGCTTAAGGTGCTCGATAGTGACTCTCCTCCTTATGAGGAGATTATGGACAGAATCAATGCTCTCAAATTGGCTAATTCTTTCACTCTAGACGCCTCTTTGCAATTGGCTAAGTTAGCGGCTAAGAACTCTGGGTTTGCTATTGTGGCGCGCAGAGCGCTTTGGTTGAAATCTTGGTCGGCTGATGCGTCTTCCAAGAACAAGCTACTAAACATTCCTTTCAAGGGGAAAACGCTGTTTGGTCCTGACTTGAAAGAGATTATCTCTGATATCACTGGGGGTAAGGGCCACGCCCTTCCTCAGGATCGGCCTTTCAAGGCAAAAAATAGACCTAATTTTCGTCCCTTTCGTAAAAACGGACCAGCCCAAGGTGCTACGTCCTCTAAGCAAGAGGGTAATACTTCTCAGGCCAAGCCAGCTTGGAGACCAATGCAAGGCTGGAACAAGGGAAAGCAGGCCAAGAAACCTGCCACTGCTACCAAGACAGCATGAAATATTGGCCCCCGATCCGGGACCGGATCTGGTGGGGGGCAGACTCTCTCTCTTCGCTCAGGCTTGGGCAAGAGATGTTCTGGATCCTTGGGCGCTAGAAATAGTCTCCCAGGGTTATCTTCTGGAATTCAAGGGACTTCCCCCAAGGGGGAGGTTCCACAGGTCGCAGTTGTCTTCAGACCACATAAAAAGACAGGCGTTCTTACATTGTGTAGAAGACCTGTTAAAAATGGGAGTGATTCATCCTGTTCCATTAAGAGAACAAGGGATGGGGTTCTACTCCAATCTGTTCATAGTTCCCAAAAAAGAGGGAACGTTCAGACCAATCCTAGATCTCAAGATCTTAAACAAATTTCTCAAGGTCCCATCGTTCAAGATGGAAACCATTCGAACTATCCTTCCTTCCATCCAGGAAGGTCAATTCATGACCACGGTGGATTTAAAGGATGCGTATCTACATATTCCTATCCACAAGGAACATCATCGGTTCCTAAGGTTTGCATTCCTGGACAAACATTACCAGTTCGTGGCGCTTCCTTTCGGATTAGCCACTGCTCCAAGGATTTTCACAAAGGTACTAGGGTCCCTTCTAGCGGTGCTAAGACCAAGGGGCATTGCAGTAGTACCTTACCTGGACGACATTCTGATTCAAGCGTCGTCCCTTCCTCAAGCAAAGGCTCACACGGACATTGTCCTGGCCTTTCTCAGATCTCACGGCTGGAAAGTGAACGTGGAAAAGAGTTCTCTATCCCCGTCAACAAGGGTTCCCTTCTTGGGAACAATTATAGACTCCTTAGAAATGAGGATCTTTCTAACAGAGGCCAGAAAAACAAAGCTTCTGGACTCTTGTCGGATACTTCATTCCGTTCCTCTTCCTTCCATAGCTCAGTGCATGGAAGTGATCGGGTTGATGGTGGCGGCGATGGACATAGTTCCTTTTGCGCGCATTCATCTAAGACCATTACAACTGTGCATGCTCAGTCAGTGGAATGGGGACTATACAGACTTGTCTCCGAAGATACAAGTAAATCAGAGGACCAGAGACTCACTCCGTTGGTGGCTGTCCCTGGACAATCTGTCTCAAGGGATGATGTTCCACAGACCAGAGTGGGTCATTGTCACGACCGACGCCAGTCTGATAGGCTGGGGCGCGGTCTGGGGATCCCTGAAAGCTCAGGGTCTTTGGTCTCGGGAAGAATCTCTTCTACCGATAAATATTCTGGAACTGAGAGCGATATTCAATGCTCTCCAGGCCTGGCCCCAGCTTGCGAGGACCAGGTTCATACGGTTTCAATCAGACAACATGACGACTGTTGCGTACATCAACCATCAGGGGGGAACAAGGAGTTCCCTGGCGATGGAAGAAGTAACCAAAATTATTCTTTGGGCGGAGTCTCACTCCTGCCACCTGTCTGCTATCCACATCCCAGGAGTGGAAAATTGGGAAGCGGATTTTCTGAGTCGGCAGACATTGCATCCGGGGGAGTGGGAACTCCATCCGGAAATCTTTGCCCAAGTCACTCACCTGTGGGGCATTCCAGACATGGATCTGATGGCCTCTCGTCAGAACTTCAAAGTTCCTTGCTACGGGGCCAGATCCAGGGATCCCAAGGCGGCTCTAGTGGATGCACTAGTAGCACCTTGGACCTTCAAACTAGCTTATGTGTTCCCGCCTTTTCCTCTCATCCCCAGGCTGATAGCCAGGATCAAGCAGGAGAGGGCGTCGGTGATCTTGATAGCTCCTGCGTGGCCACGCAGGACTTGGTATGCAGATCTGGTGAATATGTCATCGGCTCCACCTTGGAAGCTACCTTTGAGACGAGACCTTCTTGTTCAGGGTCCGTTCGAACATCCGAATCTGGTTTCACTCCAGCTGACTGCTTGGAGATTGAACGCTTGATTTTATCGAAGCGAGGATTCTCAGATTCTGTTATCGATACTCTTGTTCAGGCCAGAAAGCCTGTGACTAGAAAGATTTACCACAAAATTTGGAAAAAATATATCTGTTGGTGTGAATCTAAAGGATTCCCTTGGGACAAGGTTAAGATTCCTAGGATTCTATCCTTCCTTCAAGAAGGATTGGAAAAAGGATTATCTGCAAGTTCCCTGAAGGGACAGATTTCTGCCTTGTCGGTATTACTTCACAAAAAGCTGGCAGCTGTGCCAGATGTTCAAGCCTTTGTTCAGGCTCTGGTTAGAATCAAGCCTGTTTACAAACCTTTGACTCCTCCTTGGAGTCTCAATTTAGTTCTTTCAGTTCTTCAGGGGGTTCCGTTTGAACCCTTACATTCCGTTGATATTAAGTTATTATCTTGGAAAGTTTTGTTTTTAGTTGCGATTTCTTCTGCTAGAAGAGTCTCAGAATTATCTGCTCTGCAGTGTTCTCCTCCTTATCTGGTGTTCCATGCAGATAAGGTGGTTTTACGTACTAAACCTGGTTTTCTTCCAAAAGTTGTTTCTAACAAAAACATTAACCAGGAGATTATCGTACCTTCTCTGTGTCCAAAACCAGTTTCAAAGAAGGAACGTTTGTTGCACAATTTGGATGTTGTTCGCGCTCTAAAATTCTATTTAGATGCTACAAAGGATTTTAGACAAACATCTTCCTTGTTTGTTGTTTATTCAGGTAAAAGGAGAGGTCAAAAAGCAACTTCTACCTCTCTCTCTTTTTGGATTAAAAGCATCATCAGATTGGCTTACGAGACTGCCGGACGGCAGCCTCCCGAAAGAATCACAGCTCATTCCACTAGGGCTGTGGCTTCCACATGGGCCTTCAAGAACGAGGCTTCTGTTGATCAGATATGTAGGGCAGCGACTTGGTCTTCACTGCACACTTTTACCAAATTTTACAAGTTTGATACTTTTGCTTCTTCTGAGGCTATTTTTGGGAGAAAGGTTTTGCAAGCCGTGGTGCCTTCCATTTAGGTGACCTGATTTGCTCCCTCCCTTCATCCGTGTCCTAAAGCTTTGGTATTGGTTCCCACAAGTAAGGATGACGCCGTGGACCGGACACACCTATGTTGGAGAAAACAGAATTTATGTTTACCTGATAAATTTCTTTCTCCAACGGTGTGTCCGGTCCACGGCCCGCCCTGGTTTTTTTAATCAGGTCTGATATTTTATTTTCTTTAACTACAGTCACCACGGTACCATATGGTTTCTCCTATGCAAATATTCCTCCTTAACGTCGGTCGAATGACTGGGGTAGGCGGAGCCTAGGAGGGATCATGTGACCAGCTTTGCTGGGCTCTTTGCCATTTCCTGTTGGGGAAGAGAATATCCCACAAGTAAGGATGACGCCGTGGACCGGACACACCGTTGGAGAAAGAAATTTATCAGGTAAACATAAATTCTGTTTTCTTTCATATTGGCAAGAGTCCATGAGGCCCACCCTTTTTATGGTGATTATGTTTTTTTTTTTGTATAAAAGCACAATTATTGTTCCGGTTCCTCTTTTTTTTTTTTTTTTTTTTTTTTTTTTTTTTAATTTTTATTGAGGTTATTAACAAGTACAAGTATATAATCATGTACATCAGATATTGGAAGTAACATAATAAAACTTGGTTACAGAAGCATAGGGTAATCATAATTCGGTATACATCATAAATATAACAATATACCCATAGTTAAGCGTCCAATTATACAGATCTACAACAACCTCAGATTTTCTATGTGAGAGGAGTCCCCTTGAAATATGATATAAAGTCATAAACAATGGCTTCCCTCTGTGAACAACGGAGGCCTCTCTTGGACCCCATGAAAAGGGTTTGAGACATAACAGGGAATTTTAGGGGAAACGAGAAAAAGAAAATAACAGAATGGGCCACTTTTGGACCCGAAATATACACAACTGATTTGAGATAATAAAATCATAGTAGGAAAACGTAGCAAAGGACTGTGAACAATGACCATAGTAATTATTGATGCTACATCAATTTATAGTATATTATAGGGAACCATCTTATGAACCTTAATGAAAAGTCTAGTTGTGATGTGTTACACAGTATAGATGTAATACTAGGATCATTAGAGTTGTGCTGAATAGGGCAGGAGAAAAGTCTACCTAGGGAGTAGGGATATATATGCAGATTATGAGACATGTGCCTGTCACGGCTCTGGATCACTATATCGTGGAAGTATTATGCTAGTACAAAAATCTGCATACTTATTATTCTATAGGTATGATTCTACAGACCACTTCCTATGGTGACTTAATTTAAGGTCTGAGGGCCTGCCACCTCGGCCGCAGGTAGTTTATTGCCCCCTAGCCATAGTTATTAAGATAAACCATTGTGGTCTGATTTACCAAGGGATAGTGGGTCTTGTGGTGTACTCCAGTGACCAGAAAGAGCATATATTCAGTGTGAATTGAACAGTACCCGATGCAAATTGTATGTAACATACAATACCCTCTATTAGTGCAACTATGTTCTATAGTCCTATATTAACTTTGTCATGGATCAACTCTATATCACATTCACATAACTCAAACACCGCACTTCTGATCTAAAGTGAAATAACACATCATACATGAGTCACATGGAACTGCATAGGCACTCTAAAAACCCCACGCTCCCCTGGGATCTATTTAAAACATATTTATAGGGAAAGCATACATATACCCCCTAAAAACCACACATCCAATGACATCAACAATTTATCCCTATAGATAGCTCCAGACATCACATTATGGGAGTGCACAACTACTACACGGGACACCCGGAAAGATATAGGCTAAGATCGGCCATTGCCCTAAACTGTGGGGTCTTGATAGGTGTACTCTGACCCTTGAGTGGTGTTGTATAGAATTAGGAGTGAGTTGCCAGCATTACCTTCGCTAGTATAGCTATCTACTACAGAACTAACCCTCCCAAACCATATTTGAACTCTCTGTCTCCCTCTAAGAGCATTAAAGGCACTTTAGAACCCCACAATCTCTAGAAGACTATAGTACTAAGCTGTTTATAACATGCAGGTAGAGAGCATAGGAAAATACACATACGGGAGTAAGACATAGAAAAGCAGGCTATGTACAATTAAACTAAGCAACATTAGAACGTTGATCTTGGCAGGTTAATTTAAAGTCCTGTGTAATAAAATGTTCCTGCGGTTGTAAAGCTCCGTACGTGCTTTCAGAGTAGGTAAGGAGATTGGGAAGGGGTGCACGACAGAGCAGTGTGTTCCACTTGTTTAGCCAATTCCGGATCGCAATTGGCAGTGACAGAGAGTCTCCGTGTCTAGCGTTGTAAGGAGGAAAGCGTTCCACAAGACAGGTACTCCAGAGAGTTGAAGTGCCTCTTGTAAATGTTTGCCATCTATTATGGGAAAGGTAGCTACCCAACTCAGCCCCATATCCTTGTACCTGAGCAGTCGCCATGTTGTTTTCCGGTCGCTCCACTGTGATCCAAAATCATTACCCCAGGTGCTATCCTTCCTTGGCAGCTGTGTCATCTTGTGGGCTGTGGGAAGTGAGGGAGCAGTGCACAGTGACTTGGCCTGAAGGCCCGACAACTCCGCTGTGTCATCTGATGCGCTGGTCTGTGCATTGGGTTCCCCACTGCCCTGCGGCGCAATTGAGCTCTGATCGTGAGGGCACCTGCTCTTATTAAGATCCAGCTCCGAACTATCTGCCATGTCGGGGCACACATTGTCTAGAGTGGTAAATTGCTCCATATTCCCCTTAGGTGAAGTGTCCCTAAAAGCAGTCGCTGGGAAAAGCAATGATATTAGGTCCCTTTCAAGCTGTTTGTAGGACAGCCTGATCGCAGTTGTTATTGCGTGTTCCAATTCTGTAACGGTTTCAAATGCATCTCTCCTGTGCTCCATTATTCCACACATATACGAACACACAATAGATTGACTTTATGCAGCTCCTCAGGAAAGGGCAGATTGAGAGCAAGTTGCAAATGATAAGTTTTTAAATGTTATCAGAGTTTTCGGTGTCTGAATTTGCCACGTAGGGCATTGGCTGCACAATAGGTGCAGCAGTTGTGGGGACAAGAGAGGCTTCAAAAAATAGGGGAAGGCCTCAAACAATAAAGTCCGGTACTGAGGGCTGGGGAGCCACACCACGATCCAAGACCCTATATCCTGGGTCAGGGCGTCCTCAGACAAACCTCTCCACCTGCTTAGATATGTTAAGATCGAATTTTCAGCCCAAAATGAGATGAAAGGTGGTGAAGGGCTCAGGAGCTGAAGCTCAGTGCAACCAGTGATGGCCGCTGCCCGGAAGTCCCCTTCCGGTTCCTCTTTTTGTATGCTTTTTTACTCCTTTTGTTATCACCTCACTACTTGGCTATTAAACTGAGTTGTGGGTGTGGTGGGAGGTGTATTTATAGGCATTTTGAGGTTTGGGAAACTTTGCCCCCTCCTGGTATTAATGTATATCCCATATGTCACTAACTCATGGACTCTTGCCAATTTGAAAGAAATGAATTTATCAGGTAAGTTCTTACATAAATTATGTTTCTTTGTTGGAGAAAAACCCTAGGTAGACTCAAAGGAGCTCAGGAGCCCGCACATGTCTTTAGCACTTTATTGCAGCATTTTTTGCAATAATATTTGTAGTGATGTTATACCTTGTTGCAAACACTGCTGCCATAGAGTGATGAAGACACACACACACTCCTGAGCTCCTATGAGCCTGCCTAGGTTTACTCTTGAACAAAGGTTCCCAACAAAGCAAGTTTGATAATACATTTGGAAGTTTTTAAAATTGTATGCTCTGAATCATGTTAATTATTGACTTTAGTGTCCATTTAATATATGTATTCTATTTGCCTTATTATATATTGTTCCCTGTCTTCAATATCTTCACTTATTTCTGGTATAATATGAACTATTATTGTACCTCTGCATTAAGATATTGTTCCATCTGCATGTTATGGCACTGAGCGTTAGCTTTGAAGCAGATCATCACATCTTTCCGTTACTCCCTGTGTTATTGTTCACATTTCTCTGCTAGTTATTACATTGCTTGCTCTGCTTGTTATAACGTTGTTCCCTCCGCAAATTATGTGATATTGCTCTGAGAGTTATTACACTTTATAGCAGATTGGTACACATGTACCTCGTGCACATTATTATCACTGCTCCCTCCGCAAGTACATTGACCCTGTTGGGTGCCATTAAGGCACTTTCCTTCTGCGCTGGATGACTTTAATGTGTGTCTTTGCATCCCTAGGTGCTGGCTACAGGACAAACACAGAGAGAAATGGCTTGGCTGAAAGAGGTTGGGGATGACCAGTAAGTAACTTGTTAATATGTCCTTTGATGAAATACACAACCAATGCAGCTCTTATAGATTTGAAGTAAATGTTTGTGCACCTACATATAGCATTAACAAACAGCCTTATACCTGTATATGCAAGTTAGTATGTTGAATATTGTTGTAGACATAATCTATATCTGTTGGCAAGAAAGTAATGTCAGATCTCTTGCTTTCTTGAGAAAAAGTTACTGGCCATAATAATTGGCATACATTTGCATAAACAATTACAATGTGTAATGCAGAAACTAAACCTGCTAGGACTGATTTTAGTTTCCAACACACTCCAGAAGAATTTTCACCATCAGAGGACCTTTATTTCCATGTATGCATTGACTTGATCCATAAAAATACCGGCATGACCAGCCGGCTGGTAACCCTTTTTGCAACAGAAGAATGCCCAGACATTTGTGTGATGGGGTCTACTTGTTTGCAACTTTTCTTTATGTGCACCACATGTGTGTTTAGTATGAGAAATGTGTGGTTCCAAATCAGGGTTCATGCATATAAATATAAGTTTTATTACCATAACCATGGCTATAATTCTGCACAAAATACAGGGTCACATACAGAACTGTAATGATAGGGATATTAAACTAGATGAAATTTTAATGTAAAATGTTTAATTATTTTATGTGTAGTTAAAAAACAATACTTTTATTTATTTTGTCCTCGTTTCCTATAATTAACTCTGAAAATAGTTGGTTTTCTAAATTCCACTGAGTGTCTATAAAGTAATGGGCACCGCCATGTTTGAACTTATGTTTTCCCCTTATCTATCTTTAGGATCAATTCATGTCAGATAAAAAACAGGCAATAAAACAGACTGTCCAAACAAGGCTGTGTGGAACATAGCGTCAACACAGTCTTGTTTGCACAATCAGAGATAATTGGTAAACTAGTTTGAGCATGGCGTCACCATTACTTTATAGAAACTAAAGTACTTTATAGAAACTAAACCTTTACACTTTCCCCCCCCCAATATTTAAACAACTAATACAATTGTAAAAAACAAACAAAAAAACTACATATTATTCTAAGGCTAATGTTAGCTTTAAATACATCATTATGTCTAGCGTATATTTACTGTTTAATATTCCTTTAACCCCCTTCCTGCCAGAAAAAATATTCTCATCTGCCAGGTACAGAAAGAGTTGCCTGGCCTCAAGTTATTGATAAATTTGTAGTACCTTTTTATTTAAAATAAAAATATTAGGCCCTAGGCTGTGTTATGTTATTAGATAATGGCTATTGGGCCAGATTATGGCCCCTAGTTATCAAGCCGTCAACCTCAAATACGCTGAAATTCCGCAGCGTATTTGTGGCGAGGCTGATTTGCCTTAGTTATCAAGCCCTACACACCGGCAAAAGTAGAATTTAGTGACGTAAGCTTCGATCCGCCGGACTCAGTCCGACACAGATCGATTCTTACGTCACTCCAGATGTTCCGCACACAAGTTCGGCACAATCTGACTACTTTTGCTAGTTATCAAAAAACTAGCAGGTACGCTCGCCACTTTTCCGGCCCAGCGTACCTGGTTTTCTATCCGCCGCCCTAGAGGCGGCGGATCCCATAGGAATCAATGGGAGTCTGACCATAGCAAAAGTTCATATTCGCTGCTGCCCATCATCCCATTGATTCCTATGGGAAATGTCTGCACCTAACACCCTAACATGTACCCCGAGTCTAAACACCCCTAATCTGCCCCCCTACACCGCCGCAACTAAAGTTATTACCCCTAAACCGCCGCTCCCGGAGCCCACCGCCACTCTAATAAACTTATTAACCCCTAAACCGCCGCTCCCGGACCCCGCCGCCACCTATATTAAACGTATTAACCCCTATCCTGCCCCCCCCCCTATACCGCCGTCACTATAATAAAATTATTAACCCCTAAACCTAAGTTAATCCTATTTAAAACTAAATACTTAACTTTAAAATAAACCCTAATATAGCTACAATATAAATAATAATTATATTGTAGCTATTTTAGGATTTAATTTTATTTTACAGGCAAATTTCAATTTATTTTAACTAGGTACAATAGCTATTAAATAGTTATTAACTATTTAATAGCTAACTAGTTAAAATAAAGAGAAATTTACCTGTAAAATAAAAACTAACCTAAGTTACAATTACACCTAACACTACACTATCATTAAATTAATTATTCCTATTTAAAACGAAATACTTACCTGTAAAATAAACCCTAAGATAGCTACAATGTAATTAATAATTACATTGTAGCTATTTTAGGATTTATATTTTTTTTACAGGCAACTTTGTATTTATTTTAGCTAGTTAGAATAGTTATTAAATAGTTATTAACTATTTAATAACTACCTAGCTAAAAGAAATACAAAATTACCTGTAAAATAAATCCTAACCTAAGTTACAATTAAACCTAACACTACACTATCATTAAATTAATTAAATAAATTACCTACAAATAACTACAATTAAATACAATTAAATAAACTAACTAAAGTACAAAAAATAAAATAACTAAGTTACAAAAAATAAAAAAAATAAGTTACAAACATTTCAAAAATATTAAAACAATTTTAAGCTACTTACACCTAATCTAAGCCCCCTAATAAAATAACAAAGCCCCCCAAAATAAAAAAATGCCCTACCCTATTCTACATTAAATAGTTAACAGCTCTATTACCTTACCAGCCCTTAAAAGGGCCTTTTGCGGGGCATGCCCCAAAGAATTCAGCTCTTTTGCCTGTAAAAAAAAAAATACCCCCCCAACATTAAAACCCACCACCCACATACCCCTAATCTAACCCAAACCCCCTTAAATAAACCTAACAATACCCCCCTGAAGATCATCCTACCTTTAGCAAAACAGCCAATAGAATGCGAGCTTAATCTGATTGGCTGATTGGATCAGCCAATCCAATTGAACTTCAATCTGATTGGCTGATTTAATCAGCCAATCAGATTTTTCCTACCTTAATTCCGATTGGCTGATAAAATCCTATCAGCCAATCGGAATTTGAGGGACGCCATCTTGGATGACGTCACTTAAAGGAACCGTCATTCGTCGTTCAGTCATCGTTGGAAGAAGATTGCTCCGCGTCGGCTCGTCTGAAGATGGCTCCGCTCCGGATGGATGAAGATTGAAGACGCCGCCTGGATGATGACTTCAATCGGATGGAAGACTTCTTCAGCGCCCCTTGGATGAAGACTTCGGCCGCTGCGGATCTCCTCTTCTGTTCCATCGGTGGTTGGCTGGCTGAAGACGGCTAAAGGTAGGATGATCTTCAGGGGGGTAGTGTTAGGTTTATTTAAGGGGGGTTTGGGTTAGATTAGAGGTATGTGGGTGGAGGGTTTTAATGTTGGGGGGGTTGTATTTTTTTTTTACAGGCAGAAGAGCTGAATTCTTTGGGGCATGCCCCGCAAAAGGCCCTTTTAAGGGCTGGTAAGGTAATAGAGCTGTTAACTATTTAATGTAGAATAGGGTAGGCCATTTTTTTATTTTGGGGGGCTTTGTTATTTTATTAGGGGGCTTAGATTAGGTGTAAGTAGCTTAAAATGTTTGTAATATTTTTTAAATGTTTGTAACTTATTTTTTTTTATTTTTTGTAACTTAGTTTTTTTTGTTTTTTTTTCCTTAATTAGTTTATTTAATTGTATTTAATTTTAGTTATTTGTAGGTAATTTATTTAATGAATTTAATGATAGTGTAGTGTTAGGTTTAATTGTAACTTAGGTTAGGATTTATTTTACAGGTAATTTTGTATTTCTTTTAGCTAGGTAGTTATTAAATAGTTAATAACTATTTAATAACTATTCTAACTAGCTAAAATAAATACAAAGTTACCTGTAAAATAAATATAAATCATAAAATAGCTACAATGTAATTATTAATTACATTGTAGCTATATTAGGGTTTATTTTACAGGTAAGTATTTTGTTTTAAATAGGAATAATTAATTTAATGATAGTGTAGTGTTAGGTGTAATTGTAACTTAGGTTAGTTTTTATTTTACAGGTAAATTTCTCTTTATTTTAACTAGGTAGCTATTAAATAGTTAATAACTATTTATTAACTATTGTACCTAGTTAAAATAAATTGAAATTTGCCTGTAAAATAAAAATAAATCCTAAAATAGCTACAATATAATTATTATTTATATTGTAGCTATATTAGGGTTTATTTTAAAAGTAAGTGTTTAGTTTTAAATAGGATTAATTTAGTTAATAAGAATAATATTTATTTAGACGTATTTAATTAATATTTAAGTTGGGGGGGGTGTTAGGGTTAGGGTTAGACTTAGGTTTAGGGGTTAATAATTTTATTATAGTTGCGGCGGTGTAGTGGGGGGCAGGATAGGGGTTATTAAATTTATTATAGGTGGCGACGGTGTGGGTGGGGCAGATTAGGGATTAATACGTTTAATATAGGTGGCGGCGGGGTCCAGGAGCGGCGGTTTAGGGGTTAAACAATTTATTTAGTTACGACGGGGTACGGGATCGGCAGGATAGGGGTTAATACATTTATTATAGGTGGCGGCGGTATAGGGGGGCAGAATAGGGGTTAATAGGTATTATGTAGGTGGCGGCGGGGTCCGGGAGCGGCGGTTTAGGGGTTAATCAGTTTATTAGAGTGGCGGTGGGCTCCGGGAGCGGCGGTTTAGGGGTTAATACATTTATAAGAGTTGCGGCGGGGTCTAGGAGCGGCGGTTTAGGGGTTAATAACTTTTAGTTGCAGGGGGCTCCGGGGGCGCGGGTATAGGGGGTAGAACAGTATAGTTAGTGTGGGTGCTTAATGACAGCTTGTCAACAAAGCTTTAAAAAAAGCCGAAGAGCAGCGAGATCGGATGAGTGATAACTATCACAGTCCGCTGCTCATCGCCCCGTACTTGGTGCGCGGCTTTTTGACAGCTTTATTGATAACTTTGGCGAGATTTTTCAGGTCCGCGGCGGCGATGGTAGTCGAGCTTAGGTGGGCGTATTGGGCCGGCGAAGGCAGGTAAAGTAGACACGTTGATAACTACAGGCCTATGAGTGGATCTCAAACGTTTGCCCGCAAGTGATGATGGGATTTCGCAATCGTTTGCGTGCAGTTTAAATTGCACTGGTATCACGTGTTGAAAGAAAACGCAATTGCGCTTGACTTCTGAGATCTGGTCAACTGTTTTGCAAAACATAAAAGTTGCACAAAACACATCAAAAATAAATTTCAAAGTAATACTTATAATAACACCATCTAATAAAAATGATTTTTTAAAAATATTGCGCAATAAAGTTATAAAGGCTCAAAGATATGTGATCTCAAGTGTTAGAAAAAAAAAAGTCTGCAAACGGCATACCAGTTGAGGTTTTGACATTTGGACTTGTAGTCTTATCTTTGGTTCTGATAAAGGGACTTTAAACTGCTGGGTACAATGACAGGATCACTACTCACTGTGCTGTCAAGTGCCTGTATCTCCTTTTTAAAGCTATTCTCTTATTAACCCTTAAGTGCTGGTTAGTAAAGTCAACATTAAACTTTTATACAGATAGTGCATGCAAGTTAAAACAACTTTTAAATGTACTTCTATCTACAAATTCCGGAGCAGCAATGTATTACTGGGACTCGGAGCTAGCTGGTGATTGGTGGGCACACACACATTCCTCTCTTCATTGGCTTGCCTTATGTGATCAGCAAGCTCCCAGATGTGCATTGCTGCTCCTTCAACAAAGGTTAACAAAAGAATAAAGCAAATGTTATAATACAAGTTAATTGGAAAGTTGGTTAAAATTGTATGCTCTATCTGAATCATAAAAGAAAATGATATATTTTTTTATATACCTTTCCCTGTGGCAGAAGTGGTACATGTTCACAGATCAGTGGTTTTGTTGCCTTTTTGACGATCTGGATCATTTACAATACAATGAGGGAGCTATACATTTGTACTCAAAAAAATAAAAAATTCCCAGCTCTCACCCTTTATTGTGCAAGCTAAACAAAGGTTCTAGGTACAGACTTAAAAAAGCCTACAACATCAGTGACCTGTGAATGGGCACCGCTTTTGCTTGATCATGTTGTCTTTTCATTGTACCTGTTGACATTTATTGTAATCTATTGTCATATTTCACTTTCAATACCCTTCTCCGCCCTCCCCCACCTCCTAATACAACTTCTCTGTCAGCTCAAGACTTTGCCAGCCACTTCAATAACAAAATCGACTCCATCAGAAATGAAATCAGCTCTCAACATAATTCTATTCTCTCACCCCCTCAAATGCTCTCAATCAACCACAACCCACATAACCTTAAACTTAACTCATTCTCCCCTGTCACTGAGGAAGAAGTTTCGGCACTTATACTGCGCTCTCACCTCACTACCTGTCCCCTTGACCCTATACCCTCACAGCTACTCCCCTCCCTCTCTGCTACCCTCACCCTTATACTCACACACACTTTCAACCTCTCCCTCAGCACCGGTATATTTCCCTCATCGCTGAAACATGCACTGGTCACACCTATCTTCAAAAAACCTTCCCTCGATCCAACCTCCCCATCCAACTACCGCCCTATTTCCCTCCTCCCTCTTGCATCAAAGCTTCTCGAAAAACTAGTTTATGCACGCCTATCCCATTTCCTTACAATAAACTCCCTCCTTGACCCACTGCAATCTGGATTTCGTCCCCATCACTCCACAGAGACAGCAATTGTTAAGGTTACCAACGACCTACTTACAGCAAAATCAAAAGGCCACTTCTCTCTGCTTATCCTCCTTGATCTATCCACAGCCTTTGACACTGTTGACCACCCTCTTTTGCTCCAAACCCTCCAATCCTTCGGCATCTGTGACACAGCACTCTCGTGGCTCTCTTCCTACCTGTCAAACCGTACCTTTAGTGTAGCCTTCTCTGGGGCCTCCTCTGCCCCGTCACCACTTTCTGTCTGAGTACCACAAGGCTCTGTCCTCGGTCCCCTTCTCTTCTCAATCTACACGTCATCACTAGGTTCCCTAATAAAGTCCTATGGTTTACAATATCATTTGTATGCTGACGACACCCAAATCTACTTCTCTGCACCAAACCTATCTCCTTCCTTGCTAACCCATGTCACTAACTGTCTTTCTCACATCTCTAACTGGATGTCCTCTCACTACCTCAAGCTAAATCTCTCCAAAACTGAGCTCCTTATTTTCCCCCTTCTTCAAAACTCTCCACCCCCAATCTCTCTATAACTGTCGACAACTCCATCATTACCCCTACCCCACATGCCCGATGTCTCGGGGTCACATTTGACTCAGATCTTTCTATCACTCCTCACATTCAGTCCTTGGCTAAAGCCTGCTGCTTCCACCTTAAAAACATCTCTAAAATTAGACACTTCCTTACACAAGACACAACTTTCTGTCTGAGTACCACAAGGCTCTGTCCTCGGTCCCCTTCTCTTCTCAATCTACACGTCATCACTAGGTTCCCTAATAAAGTCCCATGGTTTACAATATCATTTGTATGCTGACGACACCCAAATCTACTTCTCTGCACCAAACCTATCTCCTTCCTTGCTAACCCATGTCACTAACTGTCTTTCTCACATCTCTAACTGGATGTCCTCTCACTACCTCAAGCTAAATCTCTCCAAAACTGAGCTCCTTATTTTCCCCCCTTCTTCAAAACTCTCCACCCCCAATCTCTCTATAACTGTTGACAACTCCATCATTACCCCTACCCCACATGCCCGATGTCTCGGGTCACATTTGACTCAGATCTTCCTATCACTCCTCACATTCAGTCCTTGGCTAAAGCCTGCTGCTTCCACCTTAAAAACATCTCTAAAATTAGACACTTCCTTACACAAGACACAACTAAGATTTTAATCCACTCTCTCATTCTTTCCCGCCTCAATTACTGAAACTCGGTCCTCTCTGGTCTCCCCACCTGCCGCCTAGCTCCTTTACAATCCATAATGAATGCCTCTGCCAGACTCATCTTCCTTACACGTCTCTTTTCATCTGCTGCACCTCTCTGCCAATCCCTTCACTGGCTTCCTCTTGCCTCTTCGATCAAACACAAAATTCTCATTCTGACATACAAAGCCCTCAACTGCACTGCTCCACCCTATATCTCAGACCTTGTCTCCAGATACTCTTCCTCCCGTCCCCTTCGCTCTGTTCATGACCTCCTACTCTCCTCCTCTCTTGTCACCTCATCACACTCCCATTTACAGGACTTCTCCAGACTGGCTCCCATCTTGTGAAACTCTCTGCCTCGCTCCACAAGACTCTCTTCTAGTTTTAAAAGCTTCAAGTGCTCCCTAAAGACTCTACTGTTCAGGGATGCATACAACCTACACTAACAATTCTTTATACCAGTTCCTTTCCTCTATTGCTATCCCCTGAACCCCATTAGCATGTAAGCCTAAGAGTCCAGCTGTTTGTAGATCACCTTCTTAAGAGCTGACTACAACAGTGCACTTCTTGGCAGGGCCCTCTACCCATTTGATCCCTATAATTATTTTGTTGTACTCCCCCTTTGTTTATAGTGCTGCAGAATCTGTTGGTGCTCTACAAATAACCGATATTAATAATAATAATATTCTAGTTAACTTTCTCCACATGCAAGGAACAGCAATGTGTGTGAAATGTGAGCCCACATATACTAAGTTCTATTTTATGTACTGAGAGAGATTTGTATATTTGTCTCAGGAGTTTCTCACATGAGTATGTCACTCTAAAGAAACTGAATGAAGGAACTCAACTGCAGATGTGACAGAAAATAGTTTTTATGTACCACTCTCTCAAAGAGGAACACTATGGTTTAGAGTGTTATATCAGATGAGAGTGAATAATATTATACAATTAAGTATAGAAATACTTAAAATATCTCCAGAGAAAGTTTTTAGATGAAACTTCACTTGAAAGACTTAAGTTACTGGCAGCCAGAAAACAAGACAGCGGATACTGAAGCTAAATTCTTAGTATAAGATAGAGCATTCATAAAAGTAACATAGTTCCAATGTGTAGAGTTCATTCAGTAATACGTTACTTAAGGACTTGGTTACAATTTGATATAAGTGTTTCCAGAGCGGAGCTGGTGATAGTTGTTAAAGTGCAATTTGGGAGGAGTTTTACTCATGCTCTCGAGATCCGTCTTCTGCTGATACAGTAGTTTCCTAGCGGTGCTGGTATTAAGTCTTGTAGTCCAACGTGGGAGGTGTTTTACTGACGCTCTCGGGATCCGTCTGTCCCTGAACCCGGAGACACCAACAGCCAAATGACTGGTGAAATCAGTCTGTAAGGAGATCTGCTTAAGAGAAAGATCAGGTAACAAAACAGATAGGAAGCAGCTGTTAGTTCAGTAAGTACCAGTGGTTGAAGTGGTGTGAAGTAACAGAGTGTGAGCGGAATGGCTGCAGCACCTCCGACCCTGAGCAGGGCTGAGGACATCTTTGGCTTGTTAGAGCTGGATACGGTAAGTTACTGAAATGTATCTCTAGGCAAAATGAAGATACGTTGCAGTTCTTGATCTCAACAAAGTGTGGTAGGATATAATCCAAAATTAGCTTAGGTAGTAGTAGCAGCTTACAGATAGAGCAACAACAAAATACTAAGCATTGAACTCTGAATGCGCGGTCTTTTTAAAGGAGGTGTGGGCAGGGTCAAATACATGATAGGGAATTAAAGGTACAGGACGCAGTACATATGGATCATGACAGTCACATTATGATTTGGCATAGATATATGGACAACATATTTCTGATATGGATAGGTAGAGAGGATATTTTGGTTTTTACAATAACTAAATAAAATTAACTTTAACCTGAAGTTGATGTTAATATACTGGATATTTTTTTACATATTTGAATAATGGGGCATTTATTTAGATGAGATTGATGTTACTTTTTATAAGAAAAATGAGTAGATTGTTTATAAAAGTCAGCATTCTAGATATTTGAGAAAATAATCAGTATTTTGGATTGAAATTGATGTCATGCAGATTTAGAATTTCTATTAGAGGCTACCTTATAGCCTTGTTGAAAGAATAATATGAGTTATTGGTAGTGGCAAGAGTTACATATTTTTTCTGCTACTTAAAAAGAAATAATGATTTAATTTACTAAGTATTAATTCAGAAGATCAAAAAACCCAAAGGACTTATTTAAAGGGACAGTCTACTTGATTTTTATATTGTTTAAAAAGATAAAGTCTTTACTACCAATATACCCTAGCTTTGCACAACCAACATTGTTACACTGGTATTAATATACTTTATAACCTCTAAATATCTTCCTGTTTCTAAGCCTCTGCAGGCCACCTCTTATCTCAGTGCATTTTAGTAGCTTTTCACAGCCAGACAGTGCAAGTTCATGTGCGCCATATAGATAACACTGTCCTCACTCCCAGGGAGCTATGCAGGAACCAGCACTAACTGGCTAAAAAGCCCTGAGATAAAGGGGCAGTCTGCAGAGGCTTAGATACAAGGTAATCTCAAAGGTAAAACGTGTATTAATAAAACAGTGTTGGTTATGCAAAACTTGGGAATCTCTAATAAAGTAAAGTAGACTGTCCCTTTAAAGGGACATGAAACCCAATTTTTTTTCTTACATGATTTAGAAAGAGCATACAATTTTAAACAACTTTCTAATTTACTTCTAATTTGCATTATTCTCTTGGTATCCTTTGCTGAAAAGCATATCTAGATAGACGTAGTAGCTACTGATTGGTGGCCGCACATAGATACCCCGTTTGATTGGCTCACTCATGTACTTTGCTATTTCTTCAACAAAGGTATCTAAAGAATGAAACAAATCAGATAATAGAAGTAAATTGGAATGTTGTTTAAAATTGAATTCTCTATCTGAATCACAAAAGAAAAATGTTGGGTTTAATGTCCCTTTAATACACAGTGATTTAATTGACACTAAGGATAGCGCGTGCAGACAGCAAGGTCTTTTTTTTTTTTTTAGTGTCAATGTTAATATATTAATGAAAGTAATGTTATAAAGATTGGGAATAAGCAATGTAGATGTGAGGATTTTCAATATTTTGCTTGTGAGCTATGTAATTTAGTATATTTGTTGACATGAAAATGGGGGGCCCATTATGATAGAAAAAACAGTGAAAGCCTTCAAAACGTATATAAATATCTGGGATGTTGAAAAAAATCGACATACTACCGCTTTTCCAACACATATAAAGCAAGATAATCATTGCTAGTTAGATAATCGCCCTATGATAAGTCTGCCCCTTACTTAGGGTTTGCTTTGGCGTTACATGCAGATGTGCTGTACAATAATCTATTTGTGTGTCACTTTATGCAAGAAGACATTTTTCAAATAACCACCAGGTGGAGACATTTAATAACAAAACTTTCCCACTAAGGAGAAATACTTGAAAATGTAAAAAAATGGTAAAAGTATGGCATTGAATAAAATAGCACTGTTTTTTTTGTGTGTTCTGAGCACTCTTAAATTTTAATGACATATTTTTGGCCCTGCCTCCTGTCTCCCTGGAAATTAATTTTTTATGCTTTTGGATGTGCAGCCTGCACGTCCAATGCGTATCTGTGTTGCACAGCTCATTGTAATCAATATAGGTGCGCTCCTGATGCTGTAAGGTGCTAGCTGCCTGCAGGGGCAAGTAGTGATTCACTGTTTATTTTGGAGTTGTCATTGATAGCATTGGCGACACTCTTCACGGGCCGTCTGTCACTCTATACGTTACCTACACTACAGGAAGGAAAATGAAGGTTGCGGAGACAGATTCTGATGGCAAAATTTATCAAAGTGAGAGTAAGGAAATATTCATATTTATCAACAAAAAATCCCTTGCAGACTCCATAAAACTGAAAAAGACCTACAACATCCTAGCATGGGAAAGAGACCTTAGATTTGTTGGGGAACCGGAAAGCTGGGAGAGTGCTATTATATTAACTAAAAAGACAATCCACTGTGTCACGCTGTTTGAACTCTATTACAAGCTCCTGACAAGATGGCACTGGGTTCCGACTGGACTGCACAGGCTCTCACACACTCGCTCAGACTTATGCTGGAGGAATTGTGGAAATAGAGGCGATAAACACATTTGGTGGGAATGCCCCTGCATACAAAATTTGTGGAAAGAGGTACTGGATCTATGTGACAAACTAGGCATCCCAACAGTACGAACCCCAGAGGTATGCTTACTCCACATAGACCTTCCCCGGAGCACCAAAGCCCAAAAACACCTATTCATATATGTCATGATGGCAACGAAACTCGCTCTGGCGAGACACTGGAAGCAGCAGGTTACCCCCCCCACTACACAAAGTGTTGGAAATTATCAATTACATCAGAGGCATGGAGGAGGTGGTTTCTATTAATAGAGGCACCCTTGACTTGTACTCTGTTATGGGAGCCTTGGAACTCACTGCACGCAAAAACTAGAGACTAGGATAGACTATGCTGCATCCCCTGTTGAGAGTACCCTGGAACTTTCCTCTCTCTTTTTTTTTTTTTTCAAGATTCTTTTCTTTTCCCCCTTCCCTGAGCTTTTCCCTTCCCTCTTTTGAATTTTGAAATGTTGGGAGGTATGGTAAAAAGTTATACTCAGTTACTGCCCAGCTGCAGGTAAAAAAGTAAAAGAAATGAACAGCAGCCAATCAGCATCAGCAGTGCTGAGGTCATGCACTCTTTTACTGTGATCTCATGAGATTTGACTTAACTCTCATGAGATTTCATAGTAAACTTCCTTTACCTGATTGGTGAAATAAGATGAGAGTGCACAAGGCTCATCCTTTCAGCTGTCCCAGGACAGACATACTAATATGCTGCTTAGAATTCCTTTACAATGGGATGTGGCTACTGAGGAACTTTGGAGGTAAAATATATTTCTTTTTTACATAGAGATGCTCAGGTTATATTTTCTAGTCAGCTTTTTACAGTTATACTGCATCAGTTTCAAGTGTTTAAACATTTGGGTATTATGGCCCTTTAATTTGGATAAACTCCGACTATTAAACAAGTATTTCTTTCTGATGACACGGTGAGTCCACGGATCATCTCTAATTAGTATTGGGAATATCACTCCTGGCCAGCAGGAGGAGACAAAGAGCAACACAGCAAAGCTGTTAAAGTGAAGGTAAACTTTGGTGAATGAAAGCCCGTTTTTTTAAAAATACTATTAAAAACAGGGGCACTTTCATTCATCAAAGTTTACAAAGCAGCCGTTTTGATTAAAAACTTACCTTTTTTTCTTTTCACAGCCAGAGCAGCTTCCCCCTCCTGGAAATCCTCTCTTCACACGTCAGCAATGACTAATCCGGCTTCCTCCAATCACGGCTTTCCCCCCAGGGGTAGTCATTGCCTGAGGCCATGCTGTGATTGGAGGAAGCTGCTCTGGCTGTGAAAAAAAAAAAAGGTAAGTTTTTAATCAAAACGGCTGCTTTGTAAACTTTAATGAATGAAAGTGCCCCTGTTTTTAATAGTATTTTTAAAAAACGGGCTTTTATTCATCAAAGTATACCTTCACTTTAAGTATCACTTCCCTTCCCACAACCCCCAGTCATTCTCTTTGCCTACGTGCTGACAACGTTTTGGTGTCTGAAAAGAGATTCTTCAATCAAGATTTTATTATTTTGCAGCAGAGCAAGTTTGTTCTTCTCCTTTCCTGGGATTTAGCCATAGTCCATGTCAGTCTGTTCAGTAGAGCAATGGTGGCTTTTAAGCAATTGGGAACTTGTGGGGTATAATCCTCACTGCGCCTCCCAAATAGTTGTTGCTGCCCTATACTTAAAGCCTGATTAGGATTATTCAGTCTTTCTTGTTTTCCACGGGTCTATGTGAGGAGGTGTGCCTCTCAAACCAGATGAGCTGTCCTCCTGCCGGACGGCTAGATACAAGTAAATGCGTTGGTCTTCTATGTCTGGGGGACTTGCACTTATGGGTTAAAAGGCTGCATATTTTGGGACTTTTATATCCTTTATGGGATGTTTCAGGCAGGGCGCAGGCACTATGTGACAAATACTTTGATTAATCATATTTCCTGAATGATTGCTGTGATTGGGGAGACCTAGGAGTTAACTTCAGAATAGAAGGGGTTAACCCTAGTTGGAGGCTCAGATTACTCGTATAATAATTTCTTCATCTGATGCTGAAGTCATATATTTCAGATGCATGCTTGATCGCCTCGTGTATCGTAGAGGAGGTTTTAACTATTTGGGCGAAATCGATTCTCTTGTCGTTGTCAACCTTTGAGAGTTCGTGTACGCTATGATTTCAGTGATGTTCCTTTCTATGAGGAAGTGTTTCTAGCCGTGCTTTGGAATTTTTCCAGGATAGGAGAAGCTAGGGATTCCTTTTCTCCCTGTCTCCCGTCCCTCAAGGGGTTTTCCTGTAAATTACTCCATTAAATGCACTGTGTCTTAAGTAATAAATAATTTCCTACTTCAACTCGTAGAACTTTGATCCTTATGGTGTTCTTTTCGGATCCTTGGATGAGAAGCTGGAGGTTTAATTGTTCCTTTCGAACAATGCCTTGCCTTATTAGACTTACTGTGCTATTCCGTCGGGTTGAGGCTGAAATCTTGTTCAGATGAGAAGCCTTAGGCTTTATTGTTCTGCAGTTGCAGGTTCAATATTTTATGTTTCCTCCAATTCCACGCTTCTGTTTTTCCCTTTCAAGGATGAGTCCTTGTTTGGACTTAGCTGGTATATTTGTCTCCTGACTTTGTGGGTAAAATAGGGTTTTTTCTTCCACTCGTAAGGAGAATAAGATAAAGGAAGGTTTAGTCGTGTTTCTTGGAATCCTGTCTAGGGTTTCCTCTCAGGGCAGATTTCTCATTCTTGAGTATCAGTTTTTCAGCAGGCTCCATTTGAGCCTATGCATTTTTTAGATGTGAAGATGTTTTCTTGGAAAGTTTTGTTTCTTGTTGCAATTTCTTATCCTCATAGAGTCTCAGAACTCTCGGCATTGCAGTGTGAATCCCCTTACCTTATTTTTCATTCTGATAAGGTAGTTATGTGTACTAAATTGGGTTTACTTCCTAAAGTGATTTGGGATAGGAACATTAATCAAGAACTTGTTGTTCCTTCTTTATGTCCTATCTCTTCTTCTCATAAAGAGCGTCTGCTTCACAGCCTAGATGTTCTTTGCGTGCGTTGAAATACTTTTTGCAGGCGACTAAGGATTTCCACCAGTCTTCTGCTTTGTTTGTTGTTTTCTCTGGGAAACGCAAGGGTCAGAAAGCTATGGCTACTTATTTTTCTTTGTGGCTGAAGAGTATAATTCGTTTGGCCTATGAAACTGCTGGACAGCAGTCTTCTGAGAGAGTCACGGCTCATTCCACGAGGGCTGTTTCTTCTTCCTGGGCATTCAAAAATGAAGCTTCTGTGGAACAGATTTGCAAGGCTGCAACTTGGTCCTCTTTACACACTTTTTCAAAATTCTATAAATTTGATACTTTTGCATCGGTTGAGGCTTCTTTTGGGAGAAAGGTTCTTCAAGCAGTGTTGCCTTCTGTTTAGGTTCCCTGTCTTGTCCCTCCCTTATCATCTGTGTCCTCTAGCTTGGGTATTGATTCCCAATAGTAATTAGAGATGATCCGTGGACTCACAGTGTCATTAGAAAGAAAACAAAATTTATGCTTACCTGATAAATGTATTTCTTGACACGGCGAGTCCACGGCCCACCCTGTATTTTTCAGACAGGCTTTGTTTTTGTCGTGCAAACCTCAGGCACCTCTGCACCTTGTGTTGCTTCCTTTCTCTCCTTTTCCTTCGGTCGAATGACTGGTGGTTGTGGGAAGGGAAGTGATACTTAATAGCTTTGCTGTGGTGCTCTTTGCCTCCCCCTGCTGACCAGGAGTGATATTCCCAATAGTAATTAGAGATGATCCGTGGACTCACTGTGTCAAGAAAGAAATACATTTATCAGGTAAGCATAAATTTGTTTTTTCATTATTCCTTAGTAAAGAATTCAAAGAAACTTTAAAACTATGCACTCTTTACCATCAATTTAATGAGATGTTTAATTGTTTATATTAGATTATTGTACTCTAACATAATTATACCTAATTGTGATACTGGCATAAATGAACTAGAATTTGCACTTGAAAAAGTCTTGTCACTGAAGACTGTTATGTCAGTGCTTTCATTTCCTTCTATGATAAAAGGGTGCAAATCAAATAAATTCTATTTTCCAAAATCACAATCTGGGCTGCATATGGCTTTCAATCAGAAAAGGCTCACTAGTTGGATTCAACAGACTGTCAATGCTATTCAGCAGAGTGCCTAGATGATGCCCAGATTGTGATGGCATCAATGGGTGGAGCTTGGCAGCCATTTTAGAGTGGCCAGAAACAATATTCATTTTAAAATTACTTTTTTTCCATTCCTGCTGCATGATTTAGAATAGGTGCAGGAGGCTATTTAATTGAAGTTGAATCTAAGGTAAGACTTTAATATGACTAAGGTGTAGACTGTCTCTTTAAATGCACCAATTCACATTTCAATATTGACCTTTCCATCACTTTACTAAAATATCCATAAACACAGGGAAATAATTTATGCTTTTTTTGAGAGTTCTACTTGTAAAGGATTTGAAATGTTTTAGTCCTGTTATCTGTTGAAAATAATTTGTACAGGTCACATGTTACAGGAACAAGCATGCAGCCCTTATCTAGATGCAGAGTAGGAAATTTCCACTATACCACTAGTCTTGAACTTGTTAGACACTGCAGTGGACTACTAAGAATTAAAGCTTTTTCCTGTCTTAATAATAAATGGATTTGCTGGAGATGAGTGAGATCCTGTCATCCTTTAGATATCAGTTTTGATTAAGATGTCTTGGAAGGTCACCTTTCTTATCTTTGATTTTTAAAATAATAAGCAACCTGCATATGGATTTTCAGGATGGTATTATCTAAATACACAATAATAATAATAATAATAATAATAATAATAATAATAATAATATGAGCTATTTGTAGAGCGCCAACATATTCCATAGTGCTATAAACAAAGGCATGATATGCAAGGTAACATTTATAGGTAACAAGTGGGTACTGCCCAAGAGTTGCACTGTTGTAATAAGCTCTCACAAAAGTGATATACAAACATCTGGGCTCATAGGCTTGTATGCTAAGGGGGTTTAAGGGGAACAAAGGAGGAGAGGAACTGAGGTTAGAAAAGGTTACCAAAACAATTTTTGCTCTTCATAAATGTGGCTATGACTTTGAAGGAATTTATGATGCTTTGATCAATCTAAATAGAAGAACAGGAAGCTGGTCATATAGGAGTAAAGGCACATTATTATTATTATTATTATTATTATTAATAATAATATACTTTAATTGTAATGCCACTGAATTGTGTGGTGCTGGGTACATAAGTAGGGGTACACAGTAAAAAAAACTATGTATACATAAAACTAACCACAACAAATGATAACAGGCAGAACAAGAAGGTCTAGGCATAGGTCATACTATACTACATTATGGTTTTACCAGTCATACTCATGAACTGACAGTTTTAGAAAGTTTGAGTATGCAGATAGAGATTTCATACTGAAGGTCTAATACTACTTATAATTTTGTGACATTGGGGAAAACATTTTCTTGCTCCTTTTACAATTTACATGCAAAATACATGCATGTTTATCACATACAGAGTGTCCCCTTGTTTTATTGCTAAGCCATTTGAAAGTATTTTCCCCAAATATATTCTCTTGAGAAAGATGCTGTGATTTAATATATTCTTTCTCTGCAAGACTTTCAGTTTCTTTGATGCTGAATTCAAATAATATAGGTTACCTTTATGTGTGTGCAATGTGTAAGGGATCTGGTGCTCAGTGTAGCTTGACTAAGCTTTCAGAAATAATCAGTTCTTTTAAATGTACATAGATTTAGCACTTAAAGGGACAGTCTACACCTTAGTCATCTTAAAGTCTTACCTTAAATTAAACTGCAAATAGCCTCCTGCACCTTTTCTAAATCATGCAGCAGGAATGGTAAAAAAGTAATTTTAAAACGAATATTGTTTCTGGACACTTTGAAATGGCTGCCAAGCTCCAACCACTGATGACATTGCGACCTGGGCTGCATCTAGGCACTCTGCTGAATAACATTGACAGTCTGTTGAATCCAACTAGTGAGCCTTTTGTGATTGGAAGCCATATGCAGCCCAGATTGTGATGCCATCAGTGGGTGGAGCTTGGCAGCCATTTCAAAGTGGCCAGAAACAATATTCATTTTAAAAAAAACTTTTTTACTGCACCTGTTGCATGATATCGAAAAGGTGCAGGATGCTATTTGCAGCTTAATCTAAAGCATGACTTTAAGATGATTAAGGTTCTCTTTTAATGCTTTTTGTGATCCAATATGGTTACTACTCAGAGATAATAACTTTACTTAATTATTATGATTTACGGAGGTGAAGCATAAATAATAATGCACAGTGTGTGACTTTACCCATTATTGATGACAACCTACTAAATAATTGTAAAAGGAAACATAAAAATACGTGTTGTCTACTGAAATGTTACAGGGGAAATAATGCGAACACCCCCAGGGTAAAAGTCTTCTGATGAATTGTTTAATAAAGCACCATTGCCACCAGACCAGTAATTAATGAAATTGTTTGTAGAATTATTTGTTGACCATGTTTCTAACAAGAATGTTTTTTTAAGAAGATGAAATATGAACAACATATGAAGAACATTTCTAAGAAAATCTAAATTCTATAAAGGTCTGGGAAAACCGCAATGCAAAAACCCACTTAAAAGCCTATAAAATGTTTGTTTCTTATACTTTTTTGAGCGATTAGCTAGGATTCCCTGTTCTATCATAAACAGTATTGTTACTAATTTAAATCACATACAGCTAGATTACGAGTTTTGCGTTATGAGTCAAATAGCATCGTTATGGCCCATAACGCTTCATTTTCCTTAACGCTGCTATTTCAAGTCTTGTCGGTATAGGTGTACGCACACCTTTTAGCCAGTCAAGCAACGTCAGTACCGCACTTTTAAAAAAGTCCTTTTTCAATGGGACTCCCATAGCGCCGGTATTACGAGTTTGCCTGGGAGGCCAAAAAGTGAGCGGTATACTCTATAACCACAAGATCCGTACCACCATCTAAAGTCAGCAGTTATGAGTTTTACGCTACAAAGCTGTACTATAAAACTCATAACTAAGTGTTAAAAATTACACTAACACCCATAAATTCCCTATTAACCCCTAAACCGAGGCCCTCCCGCATCGCAAACTCTATAATAAAGTTATTAACCCCAAATCTGCCGTTCCGGACATCGCCGTCACTATTAAAACGTATTAACCCCTATTCCGCCGCTCCCCGACATTGTCGCCACTATAATAAACCTATTAACCCCTAAACCACCGCCCTCCCGCATCGCAAACTAATTAAATATAATTAACCCCTAATCTGCCTTCCGCCCACGCCACCACTATAATAAATCTATTAACCCCTAAACCACAAGCCCCCCACAACTAAAAATACTTAAACTATTAACCCCTAAACAAAAAGCCCCCCACAACGAAATATACTAAAATAAACAACCTCTAAACCTAACACCCCCCCCTAACTTTATATTAAAATATTTCCCTATCTGAAATTAAAACTTACCTGTCAAATTAAATAAATTAATTTTAAACTAACAATTAAACTAACGCCTAGATTTAGAGTTCTGCGTTAGCCGTCCAAACCAGCGTTAGGGGTCCTAACGCTGGTTTTGGCCGCCCGCTGGTATTTAGAGTCAGTCGGGTCTAACGCTCACTTTCCAGCCGCAACTTTTCCATACCGCAGATCCCGCTACGCCAATTGCGTATCCTATCTTTTCAATGGGATCTTTCTAACGCCGGTATTTAGAGTCTTGGCTGAAGTGAGCGTTAGAAATCTAACGACAAGACTCCAGCCGCAGAGAAAAGCCAGGAGTTAAGAGCTTTCTGGGCTAACGCCGGTTCATAAAGCTCTTAACTACTATGCTCTAAAGTACACTAACACCCATAAACTACCTATGTACCCCTAAACCGAGGCCCCCCCACATCGCCGCCACTCTATTAAATTTTTTTAACCCCTAATCTGCCGACCGCACACCGCCGCAACCTACATTATCCCTATGAACCCCTAATCTGCTGCCCCTAACATCGCCGACCCCTACATAATATTTATTAACCCCTAATCTGCCGACCGGACCTCACCGCTACTATAATAAATGTATTAACCCCTAATCTGCCTCCCGCCTCAAAAACCCTATAATAAATAGTATTAACCCCTAATCTGCCCTCCCTAACATCACCGACACCTAACTTCAAGTATTAACCCCTAATCTGCTGACCGGACCTCGCCGCTACTCTAATAAATGTATTAACCCCTAAAGCTAAGTCTAACCCTAACACCCCCCTAAGTTAAATATAATTTTATTCTAACGAAATAAAATAATTCTTATTAAATAAATTATTCCTATTTAAAGCTAAATACTTACCTGTAAAATAAACCCTAATATAGCTACAATATAAAGAATAATTATATTGTAGCTATTTTAGGATTTAGATTTATTTTAAAGGCAACTTTGTATTTATTTTAACTAGGTACAATAGCTATTAAATAGTTATTAACTATTTAATAGCTACCTAGTTAAAATAATTACAAAATTACCTGTAAAATAAATCCTAACCTAAGTTACAATTAAATCTAACACTACACTATCAATAAATTAATTAAATAAACTATCTACAATTATCTACAATTAAATCAACTAAACTAAATTACAAAAAAAAAGCCCACTAAATTACAAAAAATAAAAAAAGATTACAAGAATTTTAAACGAATTACACCTACTCTAAGCCCCCTAAAAAAATAACAAAGCCCCCCAAAATAAAAAAATGCCCTACCCTATTCTAAAATAAAAATTAAACAGCTCTTTACCTTACCAGCCCTTAAAAGGGCCTTTTGCGGGGCATGCCCCAAAGAAAACAGCTCTTTTGCATTTAAATAAACATACAATACCGCCCCCCCCCCACATTACAACCCACCACCCACATACCCCTAATCTAACCCAAACCCCCCTTAAATAAACCTAACACTAAGCCCCTGAAGATCTTCCTACCTTATATTCACCACGCCGGTTATCACCGATCCGTCCAGAAGAGGCTCCGAAGTCTTCCTCCTATCCGGGAAGAAGAGGTCCAGAAGAGGGTCCAAAGTCTTCCTCCTATCCGGCAAGAAGAGGACATCCGGACCGGCAAATATCTTCATCCAAGCGGCATCTTCTATCTTCTTCCATCCGGCGCGGAGCCATCCTTCTTCACCGACGGACTAACGACGAATGAAGATTTCTTTAAGGGACGTCATCCAAGATGGCGTCCCTCGAATTCCGATTGGCTGATAGGATTCTATCAGCCAATCGGAATTAAGGTAGGAAAAATCTGATTGGCTGATTGAATCAGCCAATCAGATTCAAGTTCAATCCGATTGGCTGATCCAATCAGCCAATCAGATTGAGCTTGCATTCTATTGGCTGATCGAAACAGCCAATAGAATGCGAGCTCAATCTGATTGGCTGATTGGATCAGCCAATCGGATTGAACTTGAATCTGATTGTTCTGACTTGTGCAGAACACATTTTTACATTACAAAAATATTATGATTTTATCATTGATGTCATGAAAAGCTCTGTGCTTTTAAGTTTAGCAGACCAGACAGACTGATAGATTGATTCACCCTGGTAGTGACTTTATATACCAGTGGTTAGAGTGTGGATCATTTGTATTTCTTTATTTAATTAACTTACATACTAGTCCTTAATTATCAATAGAGGGGTTAAACAATGTAAACTGAAACCCAACAAATATATCAATGCAGAATATATGCACACAGATAATAAATAATGTGTGTAAACACGTCTGTACTGTTTCTGATGAATTCTGCTTCTTGTAAAATTGAATGTGGTTGTTCTATATTAATACCTTTCAGATATAACCACAAACACAACAGAAAAAAATGACTTCCTATTCAGAGACTATCCTTACTAGCAAACTCTGTATTCCTTTTCCGATGTAAAAAATAAAAATGTATAATAATGACATTTTTTATTTTTTATTGCATATATATAAATATATACACACATATATATATATATATATATATATATATATATATATATAGAGAGAGAGAGAGAGAGAGAGAGAGAGAGAGAGAGAGAGAGGAGAGAGAGAGAGAGATGTGTGTATGTATATGTGTATGTGTGTATATATATATATATATATATATATATTAAAGCCATGCATTTGGGTATGTGTATGTATGTATATATATATATATATATATATATATGTATATGTATGTGTGTGTGTATATATATATATATATTTCTCCAACATAGGTGTGTCCGGTCCACGGCGTCATCCTTACTTGTGGGATATTCTCCTCCCCAACAGGAAATGGCAAAGAGCCCAGCAAAGCTGGTCACATGATCCCTCCTAGGCTCCGCCTACCCCAGTCATTCTCTTTGCCGTTGTACAGGCAACATCTCCACGGAGATGGCTTAGAGTTTTTTTAGTGTTTAACTGTAGTTTTTATTATTCAATCAAGAGTTTGTTATTTTAAAATAGTGCTGGTATGTACTATTTACTCAGAAACAGAAAAGAGAAGAAGATTTCTGTTTGTATGAGGAAAATGATTTTAGCAACCGTTACTAAAATCCATGGCTGTTCCACACAGGACTGTTGAGAGGAATTAACTTCAGTTGGGGGAACAGTGAGCAGTCTCTTGCTGCTTGAGGTATGACACATTCTAACAAGACGATGTAATGCTGGAAGCTGTCATTTCCCTATGGGATCCGGTAAGCCATGTTTATTAAGATAGTAAATAAAGGGCTTCACAAGGGCTTATTAAGACTGTAGACTTTTTCTGGGCTAAATCGATTCATTATTAACACATATTTAGCCTTGAGGAATCATTTAATCTGGGTATTTTGATAAGATTATATCGGCAGGCACTTTTTTAGACACCTTATTCTTTAGGGGCTTTCCCAAATCATAGGCAGAGCCTCATTTTCGCGCCGGTGTTGCGCACTTGTTTTTGAGAGGCATGACATGCAGTCGCATGTGTGAGGAGCTCTGATACATAGAAAAGACTTTCTGAAGGCGCCATTTGGTATCGTATTCCCCTTTGGGCTTGGTTGGGTCTCAGCAAAGCAGATACCAGGGACTGTAAAGGGGTTAAAGTTAAAAACGGCTCCGGTTCCGTTATTTTAAGGGTTAAAGCTTCCAAATTTGGTGTGCAATACTTTTAAGGCTTTAAGACACTGTGGTGAAATTTTGGTGAATTTTGAACAATTCCTTCATATTTTTTCGCAATTGCAGTAATAAAGTGTGTTCAGTTTAAAATTTAAAGTGACAGTAACGGTTTTATTTTAAAACGTTTTTTGTACTTTGTTATCAAGTTTATGCCTGTTTAACATGTCTGAACTACCAGATAGACTGTGTTCTGAATGTGGGGAAGCCAGAGTTCCTTCTCATTTAAATAAATGTGATTTATGTGACAATGACAATGATGCCCAAGATGATTCCTCAAGTGAGGGGAGTAAGCATGGTACTGCATCATTCCCTCCTTCGTCTACACGAGTCTTGCCCACTCAGGAGGCCCCTAGTACATCTAGCGCGCCAATACTCCTTACTATGCAACAATTAACGGCTGTAATGGATAATTCTGTCAAAAACATTTTAGCCAAAATGTACTATTATCAGCGTAAGCGCGACTGCTCTGTTTTAGATACTGAAGAGCATGACGACGCTGATAATAATGGTTCTGAAGGGCCCCTAAACCAGTCTGATGGGGCCAGGGAGGTTTTGTCTGAGGGAGAAATTACAGATTCAGGGAACATTTCTCAACAAGCTGAACCTGATGTGATTACGTTTAAATTTAAGTTGGAACATCTCCGCGCTCTGCTTAAGGAGGTATTATCCACTCTGGATGACTGTGACAATTTGGTCATCCCAGAGAAGCTATGTAAAATGGACAAGTTCCTAGAGGTCCCGGGGCTCCCAGAAGCTTTTCCTATACCCAAGCGGGTGGCGGGACATTGTAAATAAAGAATGGGAAAGGCCCGGTATTCCTTTCGTCCCTCCCCCCATATTTAAAAAATTGTTTCCTATGGTCGACCCCAGAAAGGACTTATGGCAGACAGTCCCCAAGGTCGAGGGAGCGGTTTCCACTTTAAACAAACGCACCACTATACCCATAGAAGATAGTTGTGCTTTCAAAGATCCTATGGATAAAAAATTAGAAGGTTTACTTAAAAAGATGTTTGTTCAGCAGGGTTACCTTCTACAACCAATTTCATGCATTGTCCCATGTCGCTACAGCCGCATGTTTCTGGTTCGATGAGCTGGTAAAGGCGGTCGATAGTGATTCTCCTCCTTATGAGGAGATTATGGACAGAATCAATGCTCTCAAATTGGCTAATTCTTTCACCCTAGACGCCACTTTGCAATTGGCTAGGTTAGCGGCTAAGAATTCTGGGTTTGCTGTTGTGGCGCGCAGAGCGCTTTGGTTGAAATCTTGGTCAGCTGATGCGTCTTCCAAGAACAAGCTACTTAACATTCCTTTCAAGGGGAAAACGCTGTTTGGCCCTGACTTGAAAGAGATTATCTCTGATATCACTGGGGGTAAGGGCCATGCCCTTCCTCAGGATCGGCCTTTCAAGGCCAAAAATAAACCTAATTTTCGTCCCTTTCGTAGAAACGGACCAGCCCAAAGTGCTACGTCCTCTAAGCAAGAGGGTAATACTTCTCAAGCCAAGCAAGCTTGGAGACCAATGCAAGGCTGGAACAAGGGAAAGCAGGCCAAGAAACCTGCCACTGCTACCAAGACAGCATGAAATGTTGGCCCCCGATCCGGGACCGGATCTGGTGGGGGGCAGACTCTCTCTCTTCGCTCAGGCTTGGGCAAGAGATGTTCTGGATCCTTGGACACTAGAAATTGTCTCCCAAGGTTATCTTCTGGAATTCAAGGGGCTTCCCCCAAGGGGAGGTTCCACAGGTCTCAGTTGTCTTCAGACCACATAAAAAGACAGGCATTCTTACATTGTGTAGAAGACCTGTTAACAATGGGAGTGATTCATCCTGTTCCATTAGGAGAACAAGGGATGGGGTTCTACTCCAATCTGTTCATAGTTCCCAAAAAAGAGGGAACGTTCAGACCAATCTTAGATCTCAAGATCTTAAACAAGTTTCTCAAGGTTCCATCGTTCAAGATGGAAACCATTCGAACAATTCTTCCTTCCATCCAGGAAGGTCAATTCATGACCACGGTGGATTTAAAGGATGCGTATCTACATATTCCTATCCACAAGGAACATCATCGGTTCCTAAGGTTCGCATTCCTGGACAAGCATTACCAGTTCGTGGCGCTTCCTTTCGGGTTAGCCACTGCTCCAAGGATTTTCACAAAGGTACTAGGGTCCCTTCTAGCTGTGCTAAGACCAAGGGGCATTGCTGTAGTACCTTACTTGGACGACATTCTGATTCAAGCGTCGTCCCTTCCTCAAGCAAAGGCTCACACGGACATCGTCCTGGCCTTTCTCAGATCTCACGGATGGAAAGTGAACGTGGAAAAGAGTTCTCTATCTCCGTCGACAAGGGTTCCCTTCTTGGGGAACAATAATAGACTCCTTAGAAATGAGGATTTTTCTGACAGAGGCCAGAAAAACAAGACTTCTAGACTCTTGTCGGATACTTCATTCCGTTCCTCTTCCTTCCATAGCGCAGTGCATGGAAGTGATAGGTTTGATGGTAGCGGCAATGGACATAGTTCCTTTGCGCGCATTCATCTAAGACCATTACAACTGTGCATGCTCAGTCAGTGGAATGGGGACTATACAGACTTGTCTCCGAGGATACAAGTAAATCAGAGGACCAGAGACTCACTCCGTTGGTGGCTGTCCCTGGACAACCTGTCACTAGGGATGACCTTCCGCAGACCAGAGTGGGTCATTGTCACGACCGACGCCAGTCTGATGGGCTGGGGCGCGGTCTGGGGATCCCTGAAAGCTCAGGGTCTTTGGTCTCGGGAAGAATCTCTTCTACCGATAAATATTCTGGAACTGAGAGCGATATTCAATGCTCTCAAGGCTTGGCCTCAGCTAGCGAGGGCCAAGTTCATACGGTTTCAATCAGACAACATGACAACTGTTGCGTACATCAACCATCAGGGGGGAACAAGGAGTTCCCTGGCGATGGAAGAAGTGACCAAAATCATTCAATGGGCGGAGTCTCACTCCTGCCACCTGTCTGCAATCCACATCCCAGGAGTGGAAAATTGGGAAGCGGATTTTCTGAGTTCGTCAGACATTGCATCCGGGGGAGTGGGAACTCCATCCGGAAATCTTTGTCCAAATCACTCAACTGTGGGGCATTCCAGACATGGATCTGATGGCCTCTCGTCAGAACTGCAAAGTTCCTTGCTACGGGTCCAGATCCAGGGATCCCAAGGCGGCTCTAGTGGATGCACTAGTAGCACCTTGGACCTTCAAACTAGCTTATGTATTCCCGCCGTTTCCTCTCATCCCCAGGCTGGTAGCCAGGATCAATCAGGAGAGGGCGTCTGTGATCTTGATAGCTCCTGCGTGGCCACGCAGGACTTGGTATGCAGATCTGGTGAATATGTCATCGGCTCCACCATGGAAGCTACCTTTGAGACGAGACCTTCTTGTTCAAGGTCCGTTCGAACATCCGAATCTGGTCTCACTCCAGCTGACTGCTTGGAGATTGAACGCTTGATCTTATCGAAGCGAGGGTTCTCAGATTCTGTTATCGATACTCTTGTTCAGGCCAGAAAGCCTGTAACTAGAAAGATTTACCACAAAATTTGGAAAACATATATCTGTTGGTGTGAATCTAAAGGATTCCCTTGGGACAAGGTTAAGATTCCTAAGATTCTATCCTTCCTTCAAGAAGGATTGGAAAAAGGATTATCTGCAAGTTCCCTGAAGGGACAGATTTCTGCCTTGTCTGTGTTACTTCACAAAAAGCTGGCAGCTGTGCCAGATGTTCAAGCCTTTGTTCAGGCTCTGGTTAGAATCAAGCCTGTTTACAAACCTTTGACTCCTCCTTGGAGTCTCAACTTAGTTCTTTCAGTTCTTCAGGGGGTTCCGTTTGAACCCTTACATTCCGTTGATATTTGGTTGCAATTTCTTCTGCTAGAAGAGTTTCAGAATTATCTGCTCTGCAGTGTTCTCCTCCTTATCTGGTGTTCCATGCAGATAAGGTGGTTTTACGTACTAAACCTGGTTTTCTTCCAAAAGTTGTTTCTAACAAAAACATTAACCAGGAGATTATCGTACCTTCTCTGTGCCCGAAACCAGTTTCAAAGAAGGAACGTTTGTTGCACAATTTGGATGTTGTTCGCGCTCTAAAATTCTATTTAGACGCTACAAAGGATTTTAGACAAACATCTTCCTTGTTTGTTGTTTATTCCGGTAAAAGGAGAGGTCAAAAAGCATCTTCTACCTCTCTCTCTTTTTGGATTAAAAGCATCATCAGATTGGCTTACGAGACTGCCGGACGGCAGCCTCCCGAAAGAATCACAGCTCATTCCACTAGGGCTGTGGCTTCCACATGGGCCTTCAAGAACGAGGCTTCTGTTGATCAGATATGTAGGGCAGCGACTTGGTCTTCACTGCACACTTTTACCAAATTTTACAAGTTTGATACTTTTGCTTCTTCTGAGGCTATTTTTGGGAGAAAGGTTTTGCAAGCCGTGGTGCCTTCCATCTAGGTGACCTGATTTGCTCCCTTCCATCATCCGTGTCCTAAAGCTTTGGTATTGGTTCCCACAAGTAAGGATGACGCCGTGGACCGGACACACCTATGTTGGAGAAAACAGAATTTATGTTTACCTGATAAATTACTTTCTCCAACGGTGTGTCCGGTCCACGGCCCGCCCTGGTTTTTTAATCAGGTCTGATAATTTATTTTCTTTAACTACAGTCACCACGGTATCATATGGTTTCTCCTATGCAAATATTCCTCCTTAACGTCGGTCGAATGACTGGGGTAGGCGGAGCCTAGGAGGGATCATGTGACCAGCTTTGCTGGGCTCTTTGCCATTTCCTGTTGGGGAGGAGAATATCCCACAAGTAAGGATGACGCCGTGGACCGGACACACCGTTGGAGAAAGTAATTTATCAGGTAAACATAAATTCTGTTATATATATATAATTTTTTTTTTTTTTTAGTTACCAATGTCAACAAAAGAACAATACTTTTTTTTTTAGTAAGTTCAAATATTCATATGTTACATTAAGTATTTAAATGTTTGCAGTCCTTCTGTAGAAGCATTCAAATTGTAGAACAGATGTTAAGGGGAACATTTCTTTCTTTCATGTAATTAGCAAGAATCCATGAGCTAGTGACGTATGGGATATACATTCCTACCAGGAGGGGAAAAGTTTCCCAAACCTCAAAATGCCTACAAATACACCCCTCACCACACCCACAATTCAGTTTCACAAACTTTGCCTCCCATGGATGTGGTGAAGTAAGTTTGTGCTAGATTCTACGTTGATATGCGCTTCGCAGCAGGCTGGAGCCCGGTTTTCCTCTCTGAGTGCAGTGAATGTCAGAGGGATGTGAAGGGAGTATTGCCTATTTGAATTCAATGGTCTTCCTCTAGGGGATCTATTTCATAGGTTCTCTGTTATCGGTCGTAGAGATTCATCTCTTACCTCCCTTTTCAGATCGACGATATACTCTTATATACCATTACCTCTACTGATTCTCGTTTCAGTACTGGTTTGGCTGTCTACTATATGTAGATGAGTGTCTTAGGGTAAGTAAGTCTTATTTTTTATGACACTCTAAGCTATGGTTGGGCACTTTATATGTAAAGTTCTAAATATATGTGTTTAAACTTATATTTGCCATGATTCAGGATAATCAGTATTCCTTATTTCAGACAGTCAGTTTCATTATTTGGGATAATGCATTTGACTTTTTTTCCCTGTGGGCTGTTAGGCTCGCGGAGGCTGAAAATGCTTCAATTTATTGCATCATTTTTGGCGCTGACTTTTTTGGCGCAAAAATGTTTGACATTTCCGGCGCCCTAATTGACGCCGGAATTTTGTGCATGGTTGCGTCATTTTTGACGTTCAGACTTTTTTTGCGCCAAAATTGTGGGCGTCGTTTTTTTCGGCGTCACAGGATGTGGCGTCATACTTGGCGCCAAAAAATATGGGCGTTATACTTAGGCGCCAATAATGTGGGCGTCATTCTTGGCGCCAAAAAATGTGGGCGTCATTCTTGTCTCCACCTTTTTTTCACATTATTTCAGTCTCATTTTTCATTGCATCTGGTTGCTAGAGGCTTGTTCATTTGGCATTTTTTCCCATTCCTGAAACTGTCATTTAAGGAATTTGATAATTTTGCTTTATATGTTGTTTTTTTCTATTACATATTGCAAGATGTCTCAACATGACCCTGGATCACAATCTACTTCTGGAAAGACGCTGCCTGATGCTGGTTCTACCAAAGTTAAGTGCATCTGTTGTAAACTTTTGGTAACTGTTCCTCCGGCTGTTGTTTGTGATAACTGTCATGATAAACTCTCTAATGCAGATTGTGTTTCCATTAGTAATAATCCATTACCTGTTGTTGTTCCTTCAACATCTAATGTTCAGGATGTCCCTGTTAATGTAAAAGAATTTGTTTCTAAATCTATTAGGAAGGCTCTGTCTGTTATTCCTCCTTCCAGTAAGCGTAAAAGGTCTTTTAAAACTTCTCATATTTCAGATGAATTTTTAAGTGACCGTCATCATTCTGACTTATCTGTTTCTGATGAGGATCTATCTGGTTCAGAAGATTCTGCCTAAGATATTGACACTGATAAATCTTCATATTTATTTAAGATGGAATTTATTCGTTCTTTACTTAAAGAAGTGTTAATTGCATTAGATATGGAGGAGTCTAGTCCTCTTGATACTAGATCTACTAAGCGTTTAAATACGGTTTTCAAACCTCATGTAGTTATTCCTGAAGTTTTTCCAGTTCCTGATGCTATTTCAGAAGTAATTTATAGGGAATGGAATAGTCTGGGTACTTCATTTATTCCTTCTCAAAGGTTTAGAAAATTGTACCCTGTGCCATCTGATAGATTAGTTTTGGGATAAAATCCCTAAAGTTGATGGGGCTATTTCTACTCTTGCTAAACGTACTACTATTCCTATGGCGGATAGTACTTCCTTTAAGGATCCTTTAGACAGGAAGCTTGAATCCTTTCTAAGGAAAGCTTATTTATGTTCAGGTAATCTTCTTAGACCTGCTATTTCTTTGGCTGATGTTGCTGCAGCTTCAACTTTCTGGTTGGAGGCTTTAGCGCAACAAGTGTCAGACCATAATGCTTATAGCATTGTTAAACTTCTTCAACATGCTAATAACTTTATTTGTGATGCCATTTTTGATATCATTAGAATTGATGTCAGATATATGTCTTTAGCTATCTTAGCTAGAAGAGCTTTATGGCTTAAATCTTGGAATGCAGATATGACTTCTAAGTCAACTTTGCTTTCTCTTTCTTTCCAAGGTAATAAATTATTTGGTTCACAGTTGGATTCTATTATTTAAACTGTTACTGGGGGGAAAGGAACCTTTTTGCCTCAGGACAAAAAATCTAAAGATAAATACAGGGCTGCTAATCGTTTTCGTTCCTTTCGTCAGAATAAAGAACAGAAGCCTGACCCTTCCCTTAAAGGAACGGTTTCCGTTTGGAAACCTTCTCCAGTCTGGAATAAATCCAAGCCTTTTAGAAAGTCAAAACCAGCTCCCAAATCCGCATGAAGGTGCGGCCCTCATTCCAGCACATCTGGTAGGGGGCAGGTTACGATTTTTCAAAGATATTTGGATCAATTCGATTCACAGTCTTTGGATTCAGAACATTGTTTCTCAAGGATACAGAATAGGTTTCAAGATAAGACCTCCTGTGAGAAGATTTTTTCTCTCTCGCATTCCAGTAAACCTAGTGAAGGCTCAGGCATTTCTAAAATGTGTTTCAGATCTAGAGTTGGCTGGGGTAATTGTGCCAGTTCCAGTTCTGGAACGGGGTCTGGGGTTTTACTCAAATCTATTCATTGTAACAAAGAAGGAGAATTCCTTCAGACCAGTTCTGGATCTAAAAATGTTGAATCGTTATGTGGGAATACCAACATTCAAAATGGTGACTATAAGGACTATTCTGCCTTTTGTTCAGCAAGGGCATTATATGTCCACAATAGATTTACAGGATGCATATCTTCATATTCCAATTCATCCAGATCACTATCAGTTTCTGAGATTCTCTTTTCTAGACAAGCATTACCTGTTTGTTGCCCTTCCGTTTGGCCTAGCAACAGCTCCAAGGATCTTTTCAAAGGTTCTCGGTGCCCTTCTCTCTGTAATCAGAGAACAGGGTTTTGCGGTATTTCTTTATTTGGACGATATCTTGGTACTTGCTCAGTCTTTACATTCTGCAGAATCTCATACGAATCAACTTGTGTTGTTTCTTCAAGATCATGGTTGGAGGATCAATTTACCAAAGAGTTCTTTGATTCCTCAGACAAAGGTAACCTTTTTAGGCTTTCAAATAGATTGTGTCCATGACTTTGTCTTTAACATAAAATAGACTTCTGAAGTTGGTTTCAGCTTGTCGAACCCTTCAGTCTCAATCATTCCCTTCGGTAGCTTTTTGCATAGAAATTCTAGGTCTCATGACTGCTGCATCGGACGCGATCCCCTTTGCTCATTTTCACATGAGACCTCTTCAGCTTTGTATGCTGAACCAGTGGTGCAGGGATTATACAAGGATATCACAAATAATATCCTTAAATCTCAATGTTTGATCTTCTTGAATTAAACCATCGTTTAATTCAAGGGGCCTCTTTTGTTCGTCCAACCTGGACTGTGATCTCAACAGATGCGAGTCTTTCAGGTTGGGGAGCTGTATGGGGATCTCTGACAGCGCAGGGGGTTTGGGAATCTCAGGAGGCGAGATTACCAATCAACATTTTGGAACTCCGTGCGATTTTCAGAGCTCTCCAGTTCTGGCCTCTTCTGAAGAGAGAATCGTTTATTTGTTTTCAGACTGACAATGTCACAACCGTGGCGTATGTCAATCATCAAGGTGAGACTCACAGTCTTCAAGCTATGAAAGAAGTATCTCGGATACTTGTATGGGCGGAATCCAGCTCCTGTCTAATTTCTGCGGTTCACATCCCAGGTGTAGACAATTGGGAAGTGGATTATCTCAGTCGCCAGACGTTACATCCGGGCGAATGGTCTCTTCACCCAGAGGTATTTCTTCAGATTGTTCAGATCTGGGGACTTCCAGAAATAGATCTGATGGCCTCTTATCTAAACAAGAAACTTCCCAGGTATCTGTCCAGATCCAGGGATCCTCAGGCGGAAGCAGTGGACGCGTTGTCATCCTGCCTATATCTTTCCGCCTCTAGTTCTTCTTCCAAGAGTGATTTCCAAAATTCTAATGGAACGTTCGTTTGTTCTGCTGGTGGCTCCAGCATGGCCTCACAGGTTTTGGTATGCGGATCTCATTCGGATGGACAGTTGCCAACCTTGGACACTTCCGTTAAGACCAGACCTTCTATCTCAAGGCCCATTTTTCCATCAGGATCTCAAATCATTAAATTTGAAGATATGGAAATTGAACGCTTGATTCTTAGTCATAGGGGTTTCTCTGATTCAGTTATTAATACTATGTTACAGGCTCGTAAATCTGTGTCTAGGAAGATTTATTATCGTGTCTGGAAGACTTACATTTCTTGGTGTTCTTCTCATAAATTCTCTTGGCATTCTTTTAGAATTCCTTGAATTTTACAGTTCCTTCAGGATGGTTTGGATAAAGGTTTATCTGCAAGTTCTTTGAAAGGACAAATCTCTGCTCTTTCTGTTCTTTTTCACAGAAAGATTGCTAATCTTCCTGATATTCATTGTTTTGTACAGGCTTTGGTTCGTATCAAGCCTGTCATTAAGTCAAACTCTCCTCCTTGGAGTCTTAATTTGGTTCTGAGGGCTTTACAGGCTCCTCTGTTTGAACCTATGCATTCTCTGGATATTAAATTACTTTCTTGGAATGTTTTGTTCCTTTTGGCCATCTCTTCTGCTAGAAGAGTTTCTGAGTTTTCTGCTCTTTCTTGTGAATCTCCTTTTCTGATTTTTCATCAGGATAAGGCGGTGTTGCGGTCTTCATTTCAATTTTTACCTAAGGTTTTGAATTCTAACAACATTAGTAGAGAAATTGTTGTTCCTTCATTGTGTCCTGATCCTAAGAATTCAAAGGAGAGATCTTTACATTCTTTGGATGTAGTAAGAGCTTTGAAATATTATGTTGAAGCTACTAAAGATTTTAGAAAGACTTCTAGTCTATTTGTTATCTTTTCTGGTTCCAGGAAAGGTCAGAAAGCTTCTGCCATTTCTTTGGCGTCTTGGTTAAAGTCTTTGATTCATCATGCTTATGTGGAGTCGGGTAAGTCCCCGCCTCAAAGGATTACGGCTCATTCTACTAGGTCAGTTTCTACTTCCTGGGCTTTTAAGAATGAAGCTTCCGTTGATCAGATTTGCAAAGCAGCAACTTGGTCTTCTTTGCATACTTTTACTAAATTCTACCATTTTGATGTTTTCTCTTCTTCTGAAGCAGTTTTGGTAGAAAAGTACTTCAGGCAGCTGTTTCAGTTTGATTCTTCTGCTTATGATTTCAGTTTTTTTCATTATTTAGATTAAAACTTTTGATTTGGGTTGTGGATTATTTTTTCAGCGGAATTGGCTGTCTTTATTTTATCCCTCCCTCTCTAGTGACTCTTGCGTGGAAGTTCCACATCTTGGGTATCTGCTATCCCATACGTCACTAGCTCATGGACTCTTGCTAATTACATGAAAGAAAACATAATTTATGTAAGAACTTACCTGATAAATTCATTTCTTTCATATTAGCAAGAGTCCATGAGACCCACCCTTTTATTGTGGTGGTTATGATTTTTTTTGTATAAAGCACAATTATTCCAATTCCTTATTTTTGATGCTTTCGCTCCTTTCTTATCACCCAACTTCTTGGCTATTCGTTAAACTGAATTGTGGGTGTGGTGAGGGGTGTATTTGTAGGCATTTTGAGGTTTGGGAAACTTTGCCCCTCCTGGTAGGAATGTATATCCCATACGTCACTAGCTCATGGACTCTTGCTAATATGAAAGAAATGAATTTATCAGGTAAGTTCTTACATAAATTATGTTTTATTATTAACCCATCCTTTATGTAGATTTTGTTTAATTCTGAAAAACATATGGGGATATTTGAAGCTGTAAGTATATGTATATATAAAGAACTGCCTTAAAATAAATTTTATTTTGTTAGAAAAAAATGCATTGTTTTCAGTCCAGTGACTTTCCCCTTGCTTTGAGCATTGTTTATTTTTATTAAATAATTTTTAAATACAAACACTGGTACAAAGCATGTGGTCAACAAGTAGGTGCAGTTATAGGATCCAGAGGCAAATTGGAAGTCCAGTTTATAATGACCTTATCTGAGTCTAAGCATTGTTTATTTTATCTTACTTTCATGTAATTGGCAAGAGTCCATGAGCTAGTGACGTATGGGATATACAATCCTACCAGGAGGAGCAAAGTTTCCCAAACTTCAAAAATGCCTATAAATACACCCCTCACCACACCCTCAATTCAGTTTTACAAACTTTGCCTCCTATGGAGGTGGTGAAGTAAGTTTGTGCTAAGATTTCTACGTTGATATGCGCTTCTCAGCATTGTTGAAGCCCGATTCCTCTCAGAGTACAGCGAATGTCAGAGGGACGTGAAGGGAGTATCACTTATTGAATACGATGATTTCCCTAACGGGGGTCTATTTCATAGGTTCTCTGTTATCTGTCGTAGAGATTCATCTCCTACCTCCCTTTTCAGATCGATGATATACTCTCACTTTACCATTACCTCTACTGATAACTGTTTCAGTACTGGTTTGGCTATCTGCTATATGTGGATGGGTGTCTTTTGGTAAGTATGTTTTTTATTACTTAAGGCACCCCAGCTATGGTTTGGCACTTTATGCATTTATATAAAGTTCTAAATATATGTATTGTACTTATATTTGCCATGAGTCAGGTTCATGTATTTCCTTCTGCAGACTGTCAGTTTCATATTTGGGGAAAATAAACATTTTTAAGATTTTTTTTTTTCTTACCTGGGGTTTAGTCTTTTTTTCAATTGACTACTTTCTTGCAAATTGCAGGCGGAATTAGGTCCTCGGGTGCGCCAAATGCTAGACTTTATTGTGTCATTCTTGGCGTGAGAATTTTTTTGGTGCAAAAAATATGTCTATGACGCAACTTCGTCATTTCCCGGCGTCATAGTTGACGCCGAAGCCTTACTCACGGTTGCGTCATTAGTGACGCGAGTGTGTCATTTCCAGTTATTATTGGCGCCAACAAAATTTTCAATTATGTTGTGCGTCATACTTGGCGCCAAACTTTTTCATTATTTTAATACCCCATTAATGTTTGCCTCTTACCTTTTTCTCTATCAGAGGGCTATGCTATTTGCATTTTTTTCCCCATTCCTGAAACTGTCATATAAGGAAATTGATCATTTTTCTTTATATGTTGTTTTTTCTTTTACATTTTGCAAGATGTCTCAATCTGATCCTGCCTCAGAAGTATCTGCTGGAACTTTTCTGCCTGACATCGGTTCTACCAAAGCTAAGTGCATTTGTTGTAAGATTGTGGAAATTATTTCTCCGAATGTCATTTGTAATAGTTGTCATGATAAACTTTTACATGCAGATAGTGTGTCCATCAGTAATAGTATATTGCCAGTTGCAGTTCCTTCAACTTCTAATGTACATGATATACCTATGAATTTTAAAGAATTTGTTTCTGATTCTATCTAGAAGGCTTTGTCTGATTTCCACCTTCTAATAAACGTAAAAGGTCTTTTAAAACTTCTCATTCAGTTGATGAAATTTCAAATGACTAACAACATAATAATTTATCCTTCTCTGATGAGGATATATCTGATACAGAAGATCCTTCCTCAGACATTGACACTGACAAATCTACTTATTTATTTAATGTATATGTGTTCTTTATTAAAAGAAGTATTAATTACTTTGGATATTGAGGTAACAAGTCCTCTAGACGTTCAGTCTAATAAACGTTTAAATGCTGTTTTTAAACCTCCTGTGGTTTCTCCAGGGGTTTTTCCTATTCCTGAGGCTATTTCTGATATGATTTCTAAGGAATGGAATAAGCCAGGTACTTATTTTATTCCTTCTTCAAGGTTTAAAAAATTGTATCCTTTACCAGCAAATTCTATAGAGTTTTGGGAAAAAATCCCCAAAGTTGATGGGGCTATTTCTACTCTTGCTAAACGTACCACTATTCCTATGGAAGATAGTACTTCCTTTAAGGATCCTTTAGATAGGAAGCTTGAATCTTATCTAAGGAAAGCCTATTTATATTCAGGTCATCTTCTCAGACCTGCAATTTCTTTGGCTGATGTTGCAGCTGCATCAACTTTCTGGTTGGAGAATTTAGCGCAACAAGAATTGGATTCTGACATATCTAGCATTATTCGCTTACTGCAATATGCTAATCATTTTATTTGTGATGCCATTTTTTATATCAAAATTGATGTTAGATCCATGTATTTAGCTATTTTAGCTAGAAGAGCTTTGTGGCTTAAATCTTGGAATGCTGATATGACATCTAAATCTAGATTACTATCTCTTTCTTTCCAAGGTAATAGATTATTTGGTTCTCAGTTGGATTCTATTATTTCAACTGTTACTGGGGGAAAGGGAGTTTTTCTGCCTCAGGATAAAAAACCTAAGGGTAAGTCTAAGGCTTCTAACCGTTTTCGTTCCTTTCATCAAAATAAGGAACAAAAACCCAATCCTTCCCCCAAGGAATCTGTTTCCAATTGGAAGCCTTCCTCAAATTGGAATAAATCCAAGCCATTTAAGAAACCTAAGTCCGCATGAAGGTGCGGCCCTCATTCCAGCTCAGCTGGTAGGGGCAGATTAAGGTTTTTCAAGGATATTTGGATAAATTCTGTCCAAAATCAATGGATTCAGAGCATTTTCTCTCAAGGGTATCGAATAGGATTCAGAGTAAGACCTCCTGTGAGAAGATTTTTTCTCTCACATATCCCAGCAAATCCAGTAAAAGCTCAGGCTTTCCTGAAGTGTGTTTCAGACCTGGAGTCTTCAGGGGTAATCATGCCAGTTCTGGATCTGAAAATTTTGAATCGTTATGTAAGAGTACCAACTTTCAAGATGGTGACTATAAGGACTATTCTGCCTTTTGTTCAGCGAGGACATTATATGTCTACAATAGACCTGCAGGATGCATACCTTCATATTCCGATTCATCCAGAACATTATCAGTTCCTGAGATTCTCTTTTCTAGACAAGCATTACCAATTTGTTGCTCTTCCATTTGGCCTAGCAACAGCTCCAAGAATCTTTTCAAAGGTTCTAGGTGCCCTACTCTCTGTAATCAGAGAACAGGGTATTGCGGTGTTTCCTTATTTGGACGATATCTTGTTACTAGCTCAGTCTTTACATTCTGCAGAATCTCACTCGAATGAGATGATGAGTGACATCATGTGGGAGTGGGCAGTTGCATCACTGGGGGGCGTGGACCTCACGAGGCCGGGGTGACAAGCTCAGGGAGGGGGTGACACCACACCACCAAGCAGCAACTTAGCGGTGCCTTTACTTTTTGACCCTGGGTCCCCCACCCACATACTTGCTCGAATGACTCCCCACCCAGGCCCCCATCATCCATCACAGTTGATCCAAAGGCAGCTCCTTGATCACAGGCTCAGGGGGCTGGAGGGGACGCGGGGCTTGTGATCTGGATTCTGGACTAGCTAACTCTTGTGGTAGCGTTTGAGAAAGCTAGGTAAGTGACTGTATATGACAACTGCTGTGCTTAGTTTTGTGTACAGTGGTCTTATAAGAATGTTCTATTAGCTAGTGAGGTGGGGTTGTAGCTGAGGTGTGAAATAGTATAAATAAGGCTTTATATGGCTTTATCATCACTGTACATCTGTATTTGAGACATCCAGTACATATAAATCATTACGCAGCGCTGCTTTGTTATTGGCACAGTGACCATATTCACAAGGGAACTGTTTACGATAGTACTGGCAAGGAGTTATCAGGGCCGGATTGGGCCACAGCGGGAGGGGGGGTTGAGGCTGAGCCAGATGGGGCGAGGCTGAGCAGAGGGGGTGGAGCTGAGCCAGGGGGTTGGGGCTGGGCCGGGCCAAATAAATTTCCCAGTCCGGCCCTGTTTCCTAATATTAATTGTGTAGTTGTACTGAAAATAGTACTATCAACAATGGTTTACTATAAAGGAAAAAGGTGCTGTACACTAAAGACAATTATATTTACAAAAATCCAGTGACAAATCACTGGAAAAGTGTGTACAGGCAGTCCCCAGGTTACGAACAAGATAGGTTCTGTAGGTTTGTTCTTAAGTTGAATTTGTATGTAATTTGGAAAAGGCACTTTTTTAGGAGAAACTCTAGCCAAAAAAATGTTTAGTTTTGGGTAGCATAGGGAAAAGTTAGTTTTTCTATCTGTGCCCCTGTTCAGAAAATTTTACATCACTTTCTGTCTTTCTGACAACTGGATTTTGAGTATTTTGGGTTATCCTGGAAAGGAGGATTGGCGATAAAGCTCTATTTTCTCCGTAAGTATGAGTTCTTAAAGGGATAGTAAACCCCAAAATTTTATTTTATGATTCTGGTAGAACATACAATTTTAAACAACTTTCTAATTTAATTCTATTATAACATTTTCTTCATTCTTTTGTTATCCATTGCTGAAGGGACAGCATTGCACTACTGACAGAAAGCTGAAAGTATCTTTTTAGCCAATCACAAGAGACAAATGTGTGCAGGCACCAATTAGCAGCAGCTCCCACTAGTGTATGATATGTGCGTATTCATTTTTTAACAAGAGATACTAAGAGAACGAAGCACATTTGAAAACAGAAGTGAATTTAAAAGTGTCTTAAAATGACATGCTCATCATAATATACAGGGGCGGAACTACCAGTGGTGCAGCAGTCGCGATCGCGACGGGGGCCACAGGAGGTCCCCCATTAGGGGGGCCCCATCTTCAGCACATTTTTTCATTTTTTTTCAAACTTTTTTTTTTTTTTTTTTTACATAATTTCACAAAGTACTTGTGATTTGAAGTTGTGCATCGTGTGTCTGTAAGGACTCAGAGCATGGGTGAGGATACTTTAATGTTAGCATGCACAATACAAAAGCAGTGATAATTGATGTCTTTTTAAACAGTATTGCTTAGATATGAATACAAAAATAGAAATTCAATTCAGCTCTTTTAATTGCCCATCAGGGGCGAAACTACAGGGGGTTGACCTGCCACTGCTTGCATTGTGAGTGTGAGATGATGCCTCACTAGTGTCTCTGACTACAGGGGTTAGTGTTTCTGTATTACTCATTGGTGTTTATGTGTGTGTGTGTGTGTGTGTGTGTGTGTGTATTTATGCATGTATGTGTGTATATGTATGTATGTGACTGTGTGTGTATTTATGCATATGTGTGTGTGTATGTGTATATGTAGGTATGTGACTGTGTGTGTGTGTATGTATGTATGTGACTGTGTGTGTATTTATGCATATGTGTGTATGTGTATATGTATGTGTGTGTGTGTGTGTGTGTATTTATGCATGTATGTGTGTATGTTTGTGGAACCAGCAAATTACAGACCTTGTTACTACAGCATGGGGGGGCAAAAGTGTCACTATATACAGTAATGGGGGTCAGACCATCTCACAGACTGTGGGCACAGGGTACCTTCTTTTGCAGACATGTAATCTGATTCACATTTTTTTTTTCTGCGTTAAATGTAAAAAAAAAAAAAAAAGTATCAAATTCATCTTTTTTTTTGGGGTGGGGGGGGGATTCTTGCACCTGGGCCCTGTGGTTTCTAGTTACGCCTCTGATAATATATATATATATATATATATATATATATATACACACATACACTATATATATATATATATATATATATATATATATATATATACACACATACACTATATATATATATATACACACACACATACACACACATTATATATATATATATATATATATATATACATACACACGCACACACACACACATATATATATATACAGTATATATATATATATATATATATATATATATATATATATCAAATTGTAAGTTATAGTTGCTTATTTCAAGTTTTGAAACTAAAAACATAATTTATGCTTACCTGATAAATGTATTTCTTTTCGGATATGGAGAGTTCACAACGTCATTCAATTACTAGTGGGAAGGCGGCATAGAGCATCACGGCATGGCTGTTAAGTATCACTCCCCTACCCATAATCCCCAGTCAATCTACCGAAGTGAAATAGAAAAAAAGGAATAACACAAAGGTGTAGAGGTGCCTGAGGTTTAGTAAAAAACTAACTGTTTTAATAAAGGGTGGGGTCGTGGACTCTCCATATCCGGAAAGAAAGACATTTATCAGGTAAGCATGAATTCTGTTTTCTTTATTAAGATATGGAGAGTCCACAACATCATTCAATTACTAGTGGGAACCAATACCCAAGCTAGAGGACACAGAATGAACAGGGAGGGAAAACAAGACAGGCAGACCTACACAGAAGGCATCACCGCTTGAAGAACCTTTCTCCCAAAAGAGGCCTCAGCCGAAGCGAAAGTATAAAATTTATAAAATTTGGAAAAAGTATGCAAAGAGGACCAAGTTGCCGCCTTGCAAATCTGTTTCACAGAAGCTAAATTTTTGAAGGCCCAAGAAGATGAAACAGCCCTAGTGGAATGAGCCGTAATTCTCTCAGGAGGCTGCTTATAAGCAAAACGAATCATACTTCTCAACCAGAAAGAAAGAGAAGTAGCAGTAACCTTCTGACCCTTTCGCTTTCCAGAGAAACAAACAAACAAACAGAGCAGAAGACTGGCAAAATTCTTTAGTCACCTGAAGGTAGACATTAAGAGCATGCACAACATCCAAATTGTGCAACAGACGTTCCTTATGAGAGGGAAGGAACAACAATCTCCTGATTAATATTTCATACCGAAACCACCTTAGGAAGAAAACCCACTTTAGTACGAAGAACCACCTTAACCCGCATGAAAGATAAGGTAAGGCGAATCAAATTGCAAAGCTGAGAGTTCCGAAACTCTCTGAGCAGAAGAGAGAGCAATTAGAATATATATATATATATATATATAGATGTGTTTGTGTGTGTGTGTGTATATATATATATATATATATATATATATATATATATATATATATATGTATGTATGTATGTACAAATATTAAGCACTCACTGGTCTTCAGCCGTCTGTGTTAACAATATTTATTTGTTTGATGACACAAAACAGTCCCTTCCTCTGACAAACAACAGTGAAAAATGACAAACCTTCCATCTCAGCCAAAAGAAACAATGGTGATGATAGGATACCAATATAATCATAAAACTACAACTATAATATAATGTGATATGCCCAATAGGAAAAAATAACTTGTGACAATCTATATCTATATATCGCTAGGCCTGCAGGGAATCCTTATCCCATAAAACTTGATATATCGAACACCTTTATTATTGTAAACTCCCATTTTCTAACCAAGGACCAATCACAAACAGATAAGGGAGCTCATCCCCCCGATACTAACCAATCAACAAGGGTTCATCCTAAGACTCCACTTCCTGGAAGTCTCCCCCATGCATTATTTGGTGCAGCAAGGAGACACATACGTTTTACTACACAGTCACCAATCCTGTTTCAAAAATACTGACAACACCCCCATCCGTCAGCTGCCATCAAACGCTGACACCACTGTCCGATCACAAAACATAAACATCAAACCCATATCCTTACAGTCTCTTCACAGAGTATAGAAGCCGATGATAATGCGTCTCTATACAGCACCTAATAAACGTGTATATCGCCAAGCAAACTCATTTCAACCACAGCTATATCTGCCGTTATTATAACCTACCATTAAACCGTCATAAAGAATGTATCACCAAATACAGCATTGTATGCATTTTACAATCTAAAACAAAGGGTAAAAGACTCCTATACATATCTTCTAAATTAGGCTTAAAGTCCTATCCAATTAAAGTGTTACAAAATTCAGAGCAAAAAGTGGCGAGCCACAGGTTGATCAGATTTCCCTTTATTCATGGCTGTTCTGATAGGGTGTTATAGGTGTATTAGTTGCGTCACGTGCAACAGTATGATTGCAGATACACATTTCCAACATCCTGAACGAAGAAAGAGATACGAGATCAAGTTCTTTGTAACTTGTACTACACAGTACATCATTTATCTTCTCAATTGCACCTGTGGGAAGTACTATACAGGGAAAACTGTTGATGACGCGAGAACCAGGATGGCCAACCATCGATCAAGTATCAGAACAGCCATCAATAAAGGGAAATCTGATCAACCTGTGGCTCGCCACTTTATGGAAGCAGGACATGCTGTAAGGGACTTAAGATTTTGAATTATTGACCATGTGCCCAAACTGAGAAGAGATGGTAACAGGGCGAATATCCTCTTACAAAAAGAGGCCAGATGGATCTACGAACTTGGAACCCTTATTCCGAGGGGCCTTAATGTACACACAGGGTGGCAATGCTATCTCTAGTGATAAGAATTATTATGAGAGTTCAAGATCCTTGACAAATATAAAATTAAGTATCATGTATAAAAAGGCCAATATGTTTGAGCAGGATGCGAATAGTGATAAGAATTGGTTATCCTAGATATGGTATCGATCAAGGCACAGTATTCCAGTCATACCCAAACATATTTGGTCTAATTGGGATATATACTTCACAGTATGTTTTGTTTTAATGAGAGTACATGAGTTCATATGGTGTGACATATGTTACCTCTAACAGTGAAAGTTGTACAGGGAGTGCAGAATTATTAGGCAACTTGTATTTTTGAGGATTAATTTTATTATTGAACAACAACCATGTTCTCAATGAACCCAAAAAACTCATTAATATCAAAGCTGAATAGTTTTGGAAGTAGTTTTTAGTTTGTTTTTAGTTATAGCTATTTTAGGGGGATATCTGTGTGTGCAGGTGACTATTACTGTGCATAATTATTAGGCAACTTAACAAAAAACAAATATATACCCATTTCAATTATTTATTTTTACCAGTGAAACCAATATAACATCTCAACATTCACAAATATACATTTCTGACATTCAAAAACAAAACAAAAACAAATCAGTGACCAATATAGCCACCTTTCTTTGCAAGGACACTCAAAAGCCTGCCATCCATGGATTCTGTCAGTGTTTTGATCTGTTCACCATCAACATTGCGTGCAGCAGCAACCACAGCCTCCCAGACACTGTTCAGAGAGGTGTACTGTTTTCCCTCCTTGTAAATCTCACATTTGATGATGGACCACAGGTTCTCAATGGGGTTCAGATCAGGTGAACAAGGAGGCCATGTCATTAGATTTTCTTCTTTTATACCCTTTCTTGTCAGCCACGCTGTGGAGTACTTGGACACGTGTGATGGAGCATTGTCCTGCATGAAAATCATGTTTTTCTTGAAGGATGCAGACTTCTTCCTGTACCACTGCTTGAAGAAGGTGTCTTCCAGAAACTGGCAGTAGGACTGGGAGTTGAGCTTGACTCCATCCTCAACCCGAAAAGGCCCCACAAGCTCATCTTTGATGACACCAGCCCAAACCAGTACTCCACCTCCACCTTGCTGGCGTCTGAGACGGACTGGAGCTCTCTGCCCTTTACCAATCCAGCCATGGGCCCATCCATCTGGCCCATCAAGACTCACTCTCATTTCATCAGTCCATAAAACCTTAGAAAAATCAGTCTTGAGATATTTCTTGGCCCAGTCTTGACGTTTCAGCTTGTGTGTCTTGTTCAGTGGTGGTCGTCTTTCAGCCTTTCTTACCTTGGCCATGTCTCTGAGTATTGCACACCTTGTGCTTTTGGGCACTCCAGTGATGTTGCAGCTCTGAAATATGGCCAAACTGGTGGCAAGTGGCATCTTGGCAGCTGCACGCTTGACTTTTCTCAGTTCATGGGCAGTTATTTTGCGCCTTGGTTTTTCCACACGCTTCTTGCGACCCTGTTGACTATTTTGAATGAAACGCTTGATTGTTCGATAATCACGCTTCAGAAGCTTTGCAATTTTAAGAGTGCTGCATCCCTCTGCAAGATATCTCACTATTTTTGACTTTTCTGAGCCTGTCAAGTCCTTCTTTTGACCCATTTTGCCAAAGGAAAGGAAGTTGCCTAATAATTATGCACACCTGATATAGGGTGTTGATGTCATTAGACCACACCCCTTCTCATTACAGAGATGCACATCACCTAATATGCTTAATTGGTAGTAGGCTTTCGAGCCTATACAGCTTGGAGTAAGACAACATGCATAAAGAGGATGATGTGGTCAAAATACTCATTTGCCTAATAATTCTGCACTCCCTGTATATTTACACCACTAGTTACAAATGTGAACATGTTCATTATGACTAATATGATTGAACGTGATTTGAATAACTGTTTATGGTCATGGCATACACAATCCAGAGGGTGATAATCTGTTTTGATCATGTTTAAATGGATTTTTGGTTTTGTTGGCGTGTATGTGTAAGATTTAAAGAGAATTGAGTACTTTGACAGATATATACAGTTACCAATAGATTGGTTCTTTTGCAGACATACTGTATGTGTTCATGTACGGTATATTATAATAATGCTCTTTGACCTAAGTCCCCAGATATTATATTTGGGGCCTCCAGTTAGTGTGGGTTATCTACAGACTGTATCAGGATTGATGTGTGCAATGTTTTTACATGTTTTTTTATATGTTTTTAATTTTTACAATTTTGTTAACTAAATTTACCACATTGTTAGTGCCGCGGGCCTGCGGTGGATCTGTGAGACCCAGTGAACTTGATTATTATCGGTATGGGATCTTCTGTGTATCCTGAATAAAATTAGTGACAGCTATATCTTCACGATTGAAGTAAGCATCTTTTCTCCAACATAGGTGTGTCCGGTCCACGGCGTCATCCTTACTTGTGGGATATTCTCTTCCCCAACAGGAAATGGCAAAGAGCCCAGCAAAGCTGGTCACATGATCCCTCCTAGGCTCCGCCTTCCCCAGTCATTCTCTTTGCCGTTGTACAGGCAACATCTCCACGGAGATGGCTTAGAGTTTTTTAGTGTTTAACTGTAGTTTTTATTATTCAATCAAGAGTTTGTTATTTTAAAATAGTGCTGGTATGTACTATTTACTCTGAAACAGAAAAGAGATGAAGATTTCTGTTTGTAAGAGGAAAATGATTTTAGCAACCGTTACTAAAATCGATGGCTGTTTCCACACAGGACTGTTGAGAGGAATTAACTTCAGTTGGGGGAACAGTGAGCAGACTTTTGCTGCTTGAGGTATGACACATTCTAACAAGACGATGTAATGCTGGAAGCTGTCATTTTCCCTATGGGATCCGGTAAGCCATTTTTATTACAGAAAGAAAAAAAGGGCTTCACAAGGGCTTTTAAGACTGTAGACATTTTCTGGGCTAAATCGATTTATATATAAGCATATTTTATACTCTATAGCCTTGAGGAATTATTTTAATCTTGGGAATTATGTAAAATAACCGGCAGGCACTGTATTGGACACCTTATTCTCTAGGGGCTTTCCCTAATCATAGGCAGAGTCTCATTTTCGCGCCTCTATTGCGCACTTGTTTTTGGGAAGCATGACATGCAGATGCATGTGTGAGGAGCTCTGATACATAGAAAAGACTTTCTGAAGGCGTCATTTGGTATCGTATTCCCCTTTGGGCTTGGTTGGGTCTCAGCAAAGCAGATACCAGGGACTGTAAAGGGGTTAAATATAAAAACGGCTCCGGTTCCGTTATTTTAAGGGTTAAAGCTTCCAAATTTGGTGTGCAATACTTTTAAGGCTTTAAGACACTGTGGTGAAATTTTGGTGAATTTTGAACAATTCCTTCATACTTTTTCACAATTGCAGTAATAAAGTGTGTTCAGTTTAAAATTTAAAGTGACAGTAACGGTTTATTTTAAAACGTTTTTTGTACTTTGTTATCAAGTTTATGCCTGTTTAACATGTCTGAACTACCAGATAGACTGTGTTCTGAATGTGGGGAAGCCAAGGTTCCTTCTCATTTAAATAGATGTGATTTATGTGACACAAAATTTAGAGAAAATGATGCTCAAGATGATTCCTCAAGTGAGGGGAGTAAGCATGGTACTGCATCATCCCCTCCTTCGTCTACGCCAGTCTTGCCCACACAGGAGGCCCCTAGTACATCTAGTGCGCCAATACTCCTTACTATGCAACAATTAACGGCTGTAATGGATAATTCTATCAAAAACATTTTAGCCAAAATGCCCACTTATCAGCGAAAGCGCGACTGCTCTGTTTTAGAAAATACTGAAGAGCATGAGGACGCTGATGATATTGGTTCTGAAGCGCCCCTACACCAGTCTGAGGGGGCCAGGGAGGTTTTGTCTGAGGGAGAAATTTCAGATTCAGGGAAAATTTCTCAACAAGCTGAACCTGATGTGATTACATTTAAATTTAAATTGGAACATCTCCGCGCTCTGCTTAAGGAGGTGTTATCTACTCTGGATGATTGTGAGAATTTGGTCATTCCAGAGAAACTATGTAAAATGGACAAGTTCCTAGAGGTCCCGGGGCCCCCCGAAGCTTTTCCTATACCCAAGCGGGTGGCGGACATTGTAAATAAAGAATGGGAAAGGCCCGGTATACCTTTCGTCCCTCCCCCCATATTTAAAAAATTGTTTCCTATGGTCGACCCCAGAAAGGACTTATGGCAGACAGTCCCCAAGGTCGAGGGGGCGGTTTCTACTCTAAACAAACGCACCACTATACCCATAGAAGATAGTTGTGCTTTCAAAGATCCTATGGATAAAAAATTAGAAGGTTTGCTTAAAAAGATGTTTGTTCAGCAAGGTTACCTTCTACAACCAATTTCATGCATTGTTCCTGTCACTACAGCAGCGTGTTTCTGGTTCGATGAACTAGAAAAGGTGCTCAATAATAATTCTTCTTCTTATGAGGAGATTATGGACAGAATTCATGCTCTCAAATTGGCTAATTCTTTCACCCTAGACGCCACTTTGCAATTGGCTAGGTTAGCGGCGAAGAATTCTGGTTTTGCTATTGTGGCGCGCAGAGCGCTTTGGCTAAAATCTTGGTCAGCGGATGCGTCTTCCAAGAACAAATTGCTTAACATTCCTTTCAAGGGGAAAACGCTGTTTGGCCCTGACTTGAAAGAGATTATCTCTGATATCACTGGGGGCAAGGGCCACGCCCTTCCTCAGGATAGGTCTTTCAAGGCCAAAAATAAACCTAATTTTCGTCCCTTTCGCAGAAACGGACCAGCCCCAAGTGCTACGTCCTCTAAGCAAGAGGGTAATACTTCTCAAGCCAAGCCAGCCTGGAGACCAATGCAAGGCTGGAACAAAGGAAAGCAGGCCAAGAAACCTGCCACTGCTACCAAGACAGCATGAGATGTTGGCCCCCGATCCGGGACCGGATCTGGTGGGGGGCAGACTCTCTCTCTTCGCTCAGGCTTGGGCAAGAGATGTTCTGGATCCTTGGGCACTAGAAATAGTCTCCCAAGGTTATCTTCTGGAATTCAAGGGGCTTCCCCCAAGGGGGAGGTTCCACAGGTCTCAAAAACATTAACCAGGAGATAGTCGTGCCTTCTTTGTGTCCGAATCCAGTTTCAAAGAAGGAACGTTTGTTGCACAATTTGGATGTTGTTCGTGCTCTAAAATTTTATTTAGATGCTACAAAGGATTTTAGACAAACATCTTCCTTGTTTGTTGTTTATTCTGGTAAAAGGAGAGGTCAAAAAGCAACTTCTACCTCTCTCTCTTTTTGGATTAAAAGCATCATCAGATTGGCTTACGAGACTGCCGGACGGCAGCCTCCTGAAAGAATCACAGCTCATTCCACTAGGGCTGTGGCTTCCACATGGGCCTTCAAGAACGAGGCTTCTGTTGATCAGATATGTAAGGCAGCGACTTGGTCTTCACTGCACACTTTTACTAAATTTTACAAGTTTGATACTTTTGCTTCTTCTGAGGCTATTTTTGGGAGAAAGGTTTTGCAAGCCGTGGTGCCTTCCATCTAGGTGACCTGATTTGCTCCCTCCCTTCATCCGTGTCCTAAAGCTTTGGTATTGGTTCCCACAAGTAAGGATGACGCCGTGGACCGGACACACCTATGTTGGAGAAAACAGAATTTATGTTTACCTGATAAATTACTTTCTCCAACGGTGTGTCCGGTCCACGGCCCGCCCTGGTTTTTTAATCAGGTCTGATAATTTATTTTCTTTAACTACAGTCACCACGGTATCATATGGTTTCTCCTATGCAAATATTCCTCCTTTACGTCGGTCGAATGACTGGGGAAGGCGGAGCCTAGGAGGGATCATGTGACCAGCTTTGCTGGGCTCTTTGCCATTTCCTGTTGGGGAAGAGAATATCCCACAAGTAAGGATGACGCCGTGGACCGGACACACCGTTGGAGAAAGTAATTTATCAGGTAAACATAAATTCTGTTTTTTGGTAATGGGTTGGTGAACCCTCAGGTGAATAACTTTATGGGTAGTCTCTGGAATTTGGATTTCGATATGTACTGACATGTGAACTGGACACATAGTGGCCATATGTATTTGGTGCATGTAAACACGTTGTATTGTTGTTGCGACGGTTGGCACGCCCATTTGGGCGGATATTGCAGAGGTGCAGTCGCAGTGATTGGTGGATGTTGGGTTGTGCTTACGCCCATCAAGGCTAGTGTCAGTTCCTAAACAAACTGGTTGTTCCACTTATGATAATAACGAGGCGTGTATAAGTAAAATTGAAGTTGGCCTGAGTCACATGATGTAAATAAGTACGTAGCATAAGTGGATTACAATATTGCCTGGTTTCATAGGAGTACGCTATATCACCTAGTGGGTTTGATTTCTTAATACACGCCCCCCAGAGAGGGCTCTGAATTTTGTAACACTTTAATTGGATAGGACTTTAAGCCTAATTTAGAAGATATGTATAGGAGTCTTTTACCCTTTGTTTTAGATCGTAAAATGCATACAATGCTGTATTTGGCGATACATTCTTTATGACGGTTTAATGGTAGGTTATAATAACGGCAGATATAGCTGTGGTTGAAATGAGTTTGCTTGGCGATATACACGTTTATTAGGTGCTGTATAGAGACGCATTATCATCGGCTTCTATACTCTGTGAAGAGACTGTAAGGATATGGGTTTGATGTTTATGTTTTGTGATCGGACAGTGGTGTCAGCGTTTGATGGCAGCTGACGGATGGGGGTGTTGTCAGTATTTTTGTAACAGGATTGGTGACTGTGTAGTAAAACGTATGTGTCTCCTTGCTGCACCAAATAATGCATGGGGGAGACTTACAGGTAGTGGAGGCTTAGGATGAACCCTTGTTGATTGGTTAGTATCGGGGGGGGGGGGGGGGGGTGAGCTCCCTCATCTATTTGTGATTGGTCCTTGATTAGAAAATGGGAGTCTATAATAATAAAGGTGTTCGATATATCAAGTTTTATGGGATTAGTATTCCCTGCAGGCCTAGCGATATATAGATATAGATTGTCACAAGTTATTTTTCCCTATTGGGCATATCACATTATATTATAGTTGTAGTTTTATGATTATATTGGTATCCTATCATCACCATTGTTTCTTTTTGCCTTTGCACACGGTCAGCCAGGATTGGCTGAGATGGAAGGTTTGTCATTTTTCACTGTTGTTTGTCAGAGGAAGGGACTGTTTTTTGTCCCGAAACGTCACACAAATAAATATTGTTAACACAGACGGCTGAAGACCAGTGAGTGCTTAATATTTGTACCTATTGAAACTTCTTACAGCACCCTGGCTGCTATAGCGTGATGGTGAGAGTGCATTCACCCAATAACTGCTATTATTTATATATATATATATATATATATATATATATGTGTGTGTTTATGTGTATATATATATATATATATATATATGTGTGTGTGTGTGTGTGTATGTATATATATATATATATATATATATATATATGTGTGTGTTTATATATATATATATATATATATATGTGTGTATGTGTATATATATATATATATATATATATGTGTGTGTGTGTGTATGTATATATATGTGTGTGTATATATATATTGCATTTTAAGATCTGCACTCACAGAGTCTAAAAACATTATCCTCAACCGCAAACACATAAAATATCAAAGAGATCAACTTGATTATGATACACAATCAGTTTATATATGGAATCATAATAATAGGAGACAAGGTGGGAGGTCAAATAGCAGAAGAGGGAGATCACGGAGCAGGAACAGAGGAAGAGGGAGAGGAATCAATTCTAATTCCAGCAGTACCTATACAGGCCCAGGCAGAATCACAGACAGTGAATTTGAGTCAGGGGGAGAAACGGGAGCTTCAAGTGGGGAAGAGCAGGAGATTGCACCCAAAGGGATATTAAAAAATACACACAAGCAGGTTACACTTCAGGAAAGTGCCCCAGAAATAACACAAGCAAAAAAGAGCAAAAACAATCCTAAAAATAATCCCCACTCACATAACACACAGAAAAGTGGCACAGTATCAAAGTATGTGGGCAGTACCGGTCAACAGATAACTAGCAATATTTCCAATGAGGGGGAAGACCGCAGGGAATTTGAGCAGGTTTTTCACCAAGCTCAGGACAAAACTGGAATAGGTCAGCACAAACAGAACAGGTATCCCAAAAGAGGAAACAGAGTAACGAAATACCAATAAAAGAGTATAATGTTATCAACCTCTCCTCAATTACTTTGACACACACACAATTGAAAGTACTCAGTCTGGGTTTAAATTTTGCCCCCTCTTGTTCTTTTGATCTTTTCAGGACCATGCTGGATGTTAACAGATTAATTAGAAATCTCACCCTGAGAAAACATTTTCATGGGAGTAATGAGATGAGGGTTGAGGACCCTGGGATCACAACTTTACTCCAGCATGGCCCTGAAAACTCACAGCACCTGGACTTCTCAGAAACTTGTGATCTTATCGCACTACAGAACTTGGCAACTACAGGAGAAATAGAAAATCCCACACATACGGTTAAGAACTTTAATGGCTTTAAGAATAAATCCACATTCTATCCAATACAATCTAGGGGTTCCATCCTAGAAACTTTTTACAATAGGATAGAACAAGATCTCACACAACTGTCTTATATGACGGATAGAGGTGAGCACAAAGCGAATTTATCACATAAAGAGAAACAAGCTCTATTAGAGCTGCAGAAAAATAAAAACCTCATTATCCGCTCAGCGGACAAGGGGGGATCGGTGGTAGTTCAGGACAGAAGTGCTTACATTAGTGAAGCAGAGCGACAACTCAATGATACTAACAATTATGCAAGGCTTACAGGGGATCCCACTGTTCCCTTTCAAAAGGAACTGAGATCACTTTTGGACGATGGTCTGGAGGATGGGCACCTGAACTTAAATACACATGATTTTCTTTTTGTAAAGAATCCGGTTGTGCCCATCTTCCACCATCTTCCAAAGGTGCATAAGAGCTTGACGGATGTCCAGGGACGGCCTATTGTGAGCGGCATAGGGTCACTCCTTGAACATCTGTCACAATGGCTTGATGCAATCCTTTATCCATTTGTGGTCCGCTTACAGAGCCACATAAGAGATACGAAAGATTTATTGAATCTCATGGAAGACTTCAATTGGGAAAGCCAATTCAAGTGGCTGACAATTGATGTCACGGCTCTGTACTCTTCTATTCCACATGGAGAAGGTGTAAAAGCCATAACCTTCTTTCTAGAGGAATTTTCCCATTTTGACGAAACATTTATCAGGTATATTCTGAGAGTCACCTTATTTCTTCTCAATCATAATTATTTCAGGTTCAATGAGGACTTTTTTCTCCAGAGGTGTGGGACAGCAATGGGGGCCAAATTTGCGCCCTCATACGCCAATCTTTTTATGGGTTGGTGGGAGCTGTCCCACATCTATGGAGAAGAAAATAATCATAAGCAATGTATCGCCTTTTATAGGCGATACATAGATGATCTCTTGCTTGTCTGGCAGGGTACAGATGAAGAAATGTCTGACTTCATGTTCAAATTGAATAATAATAGCACAGGTCTCAGATTTACTCATGAGACAAACATTAGTCAGATAAATTTTCTAGACCTTACATTAACAGCTGCTGAAAATGGCAGAGTCAGAACAAGTACCTATCGGAAACCAATTACAAAAAACACTTTGCTTCATGCAAAGAGTTGCCATCCAAAGCAAGTTCCACTGGCAGTGGCCAAAGGTGAACTCATCAGAATAAAAAGAAACTGTACGGATGAGAGCACTTATCAGGCACAGAGCAGAGATCTGGAGAAGAGACTCCTGCAAAGGGGCTATCCCAAATATACTGTCAAGCAAGCAAAGTCACAGGTAGACAGACTAGATAGGAAGGCACTTTTACAAGGATCGCTAAGATCCCCTAATCCATCCACTCAGGAAGAAAAAGTTACATTTGTAACAGATTACAGCACAGAGTATAAGAACATCTGTGGTATAATTAACAAACACTTCCATCTACTTAAAGCTGATGACAGACTTGTAGACAGTGTGGATAGGGGTCTGAGATGCTCTTATCGAAAAAGCAAAACTATAGGAAATTATCTGGCACCATCTGAATTGCCCAGGATAACAGGCACAGACGAAAGTTCTTGGCTAAGGCACAGGGGGATGTACAGATGTGGTAGGGCCAGATGCAAACCGTGTGAGAAAGCAATTATCTCGAATGAATTTCGTTCAGAAGTCACAGGTGAAGTGTTCAAAATAACCTCCTGCCTAAACTGTACATCCTCCTATGTCATATATGTTTTATCCTGTGTAGAATGCAAGTTGCAATATGTAGGACTCACCTCAACTGAGGTGAATGTCCGAATACGCAATCACCTGTCTACCATCAAATTGGGAGAGGCAACCACCCCATTGGTCAGACATTTCAAAGATACACATAATAAAAACAGTGCCACTCTGAGATGGCAAGCCATTGAAAGAATCAAAACCCCTTTAAGAGGTGGGGACAGAAATCTAATTTTGGGAAAAAAAGAGATGTATTGGATCTTTAAACTCCAAACAAGAGTGCCAAGGGGTTTGAACTCCGAATATGATCTAATAAACTATTGGCAATAGTTACAAATTAATAAACAGTACTGTAGGGCTTCACTCTTATTCACACTTTACCATAAAGCAAATACTAAGTAACTTAGACTTTTAAATTCCCTAAAATTTTACATCAAAATCTTGGGAAGTCTTTGATTGTTAGATTAAAAGTTCAGATAGATCTGCGTTACACATACACTTTCATGTACCTCAGCAGTAACAAAATAAATCATTAGATAAGGATATGAAGTGTCTCTACTATGCATTTGCATAAAGACATTAATCAGTAAGTTTAATGTATAATAAGTCACCAGTCCAGTGAAACTTATTAGAGGTCCTCTAAGCAGGAAGACTAAAACTTCACGATTTAATTTACTATAGGTACTTTCTACAATCAGTTAAAGTTATAGCATAGGTACATAATCTTTACATAAATGGAAATAATGTGCCAAACAGAATGCTTAGAAACAACGCAAAATTGAAATGTTTAATTCATTTCATACATTTTAATAAGGGTGTAATAGCTTATTAGGTTCCAAATCTTCATATAATACCTTCTAATAATCTCCCGAGTCTACACTAACATGAAAACATAAGTATGTAATTTTTCAACAAAGGATAACAGTTGCCCAGCAGCACAAACAAATAATCAGGCAGGGTATTAGTTAACACAGCACTCGAGTTCTAGCATTGCAAATGTGTAATTAGGTTTTAGCCAATTGGAACTAACATTGTCTCTTAAATTGTTAGCACTGATGCACTCAATCAAGCTATGATTACGGCACACAGCCGAAACATGTCAGCTTGAGTACACAGTGCTCGATGTTTTTCTGCTGCAGGACCCCTCCAGGGACTTTTTAATGGATTACCAATAAAGCTGTTTTTACTTACACTTTTGACCCACGGATCGAATTCTTTCTTCAATTCTTGTGTATATATATATATATATATATATATATATATATATATATATATATATATATATATAGTATCTCACAAAAGTGAGTACACCCCTCACATATTTGTAAATATTTTATTATATCTTTTCATGTGACAGCACTGAAGAAATGTCACTTTGCTACAATGTAAAGTAGTGAATGTGTATTTGCTGTCCCCTCAAAATAATTCTACACACAGCCATTAATGTCTAAACGGTTGGCAACAAAAGTGAGTACACCCCTAAGTTGAAATGTCCAAATTGGGCCCAATTAGCCATTTTGTCTCCCCGGTGTCATATGACTCGTTAGTGCTACAAGGTCTCAGGTATGAAATGGGGAGCAGGTGTGTTAAATTTGGTATTATCGCTCTCACACTCTCTCATACTGGTCACTGGAAGTTCAACATGGCATCTCATGGCAAAGAACTCTCTGAGGATCTGAAAAGAAGAATTGTTGCTCTACATAAAGATGGCCTAGGCTATAAGAAGATTGCCAAGACCCTGAAACTGAGCTGCAGCACAGTGGGCAAGACCATACAGTGGCTTCACAGTACAGGTTCCACTCAGAAGAGGCCTTGCCATGGTCGACCAAAGAAGTTGAGTACATGTGCTCTGCGTCGTATCCAGAGGTTGGCTTTGGGAAATAGATGTATGAGTGCTGCCAGAGGTTGAAGGAGTGGGGGACAGCCTGTCAGTGCTCAGACCATAAGCCGCACACTGCATCAAATTGGTCTTCATGGCTGTCGCCCCAGACGGAAGCCTCTTCTAAACATGATGCACAACAAAGCCCGCAAACAGTTTGCTGAAGACAAGCAGACTAAGGACATGGATTACTAGAACCATGTCCTGTGATCCGATGAGACCAAGATAAACTTATTTAGTTCAGATGGTTTCAAGCGTGTGTGGCGGCAACCAGGTGAGGAGTACAAGTATGGTGGTGGGAGTGTCATGGTCTGGGCCTGCATGGGTGCTGCCGGCACTGGGGAGCTACAGTTCATTGAGGGAACCATGAATGCCAACATGTACTGTGACATACTGAAGCAGGGCATGATACCCTCCCATCGGAGACTGGGCCGCAGGGCAGTATTCCAACATGATAATGACCCCAAACACACCTCCAAGATGACCACTGCCTTGATAAAGAATCTGAGGGTAAAGGTGATGGACTGGCCAAGCATGTCTCCAGACCTAAACCCTATTGAGCATCTGTGGGGCATCCTCAAACGGAAGGTGGGGGAGCGCAAGGTCTCTAACATCCACCAGCTCCCTGATTTTGTCATGGAGGAGTAGAAGAGGACTCCAGTGGCAACCTGTGAAGCTCTGGTGAACTCCATGCCCAAGAGGGTTAAGGCAGTGCTGGAAAATAATTGTGGCCACACAAAATATTAACACTTTGGGCCTAATTTGGACATTTCCACTTAGGGGTGTACTCACTTTAGTTGCCAATGGTTTAGACATTAATGGCTGTGTGTTGAGTTATTTTGAGAAGACAGCAAATGTACACTGTTATACAGGCTGTACACTCACTACTTTTCACTACATTATTTTTATTATCTGTTATTTGTAGAGCGCCAACAGATTCTGCAGCGCTAAACATTCCGCAGCGCTAACATTTTAGCAAAGTGTTATTTCTTCAGTGTTGTCACATGAAAAGATATAATAAAATATTTGCAAAAATGTGAGGGGTGTACTAACTTTTGTAAAATACTGTATGTATACCTGTATATGTGTGTGTGTATATATATATATATATATATGTATATGTATGTATATATAGATGTGTGTTTATGTGTGTATCTATATGTGTAAGTATGTATACAGGGAGTGCAGAATTATTAGGCAAGTTGCATTTTTGAGGATTAATTTTATTATTGAACAACAACCATGTTCTCAATGAACCCAAAAAACTCATTAATATCAAAGCTGAATAGTTTTGGAAGTAGTTTTTAGTTTGTTTTTAGTTATAGCTATTTTAGGGGGATATCTGTGTGTGCAGGTGACTATTACTGTGCATAATTATTAGGCAACTTAACAAAAAACAAATATATACCCATTTCAATTATTTATTTTTACCAGTGAAACCAATATAACATCTCAACATTCACAAATATACATTTCTGACATTCAAAAACAAAACAAAAACAAATCAGTGACCAATATAGCCACCTTTCTTTGCAAGGACACTCAAAAGCCTGCCATCCATGGATTCTGTCAGTGTTTTGATCTGTTCACCATCAACATTGCGTGCAGCAGCAACCACAGCCTCCCAGACACTGTTCAGAGAGGTGTACTGTTTTCTCTCCTTGTAAATCTCACATTTGATGATGGACCACAGGTTCTCAATGGGGTTCAGATCAGGTGAACAAGGAGGCCATGTCATTAGATTTTCTTCTTTTATACCCTTTCTTGCCAGCCACGCTGTGGAGTACTTGGACGCGTGTGATGGAGCATTGTCCTGCATGAAAATCATGTTTTTCTTGAAGGATGCAGACTTCTTCCTGTACCACTGCTTGAAGAAGGTGTCTTCCAGAAACTGGCAGTAGGACTGGGAGTTGAGCTTGACTCCATCCTCAACACGAAAAGGCCCCACAAGCTCATCTTTGATGATACCAGCTCAAACCAGTACTCCACCTCCACCTCCACCTTGCTGGCATCTGAGTCGGACTGGAGCTCTCTGCCCTTTACCAATCCAGCCACGGGCCCATCCATCTGGCCCATCAAGACTCACTCTCATTTCATCAGTCCATAAAACCTTAGAAAAATCAGTCTTGAGATATTTCTTGGCCCAGTCTTGACGTTTCAGCTTGTGTGTCTTGTTCAGTGGTGGTCGTCTTTCAGCCTTTCTTACCTTAGCCATGTCTCTGAGTATTGCACACCTTGTGCTTTTGGGCACTCCAGTGATGTTGCAGCTCTGAAATATGGCCAAACTGGTGGCAAGTGGCATCTTGGCAGCTGCACGCTTGACTTTTCTCAGTTCATGGGCAGTTATTTTGCGCCTTGGTTTTTCCACACGCTTCTTGCGACCCTGTTGACTATTTTGAATGAAACGCTTGATTGTTCGATGATCACGCTTCAGAAGCTTTGCAATTTTAAGAGTGCTGCATCCCTCTGCAAGATATCTCACTATTTTTGACTTTTCTGAGCCTGTCAAGTCCTTCTTTTGACCCATTTTGCCAAAGGAAAGGAAGTTGCCTAATAATTATGCACACCTGATATAGGGTGTTGATGTCATTAGACCACACCCCTTCTCATTACAGAGATGCACATCACCTAATATGCTTAATTGGTAGTAGGCTTTCGAGCCTATACAGCTTGGAGTAAGACAACATGCATAAAGAGGATGATGTGGTCAAAATACTCATTTGCCTAATAATTCTGCACACAGTGTATATATATATATATATATATATATATATGTTTATCTGTGTGTTTGTGTGTGTATGTACAGGGAGTGCAGAATTATTAGGCAAGTTGTATTTTTGAGGATTAATTTTATTATTGAACAACAACCATGTTCTCAAACTCATTAATATCAAAGCTGAATAGTTTTGGAAGTAGTTTTTAGTTTGTTTTTAGTTATAGCTATTTTAGGGGGATATCTGTGTGTGCAGGTGACTATTACTGTGCATAATTATTAGGCAACTTAACAAAAAACAAATATATACCCATTTCAATTATTTATTTTTACCAGTGAAACCAATATAACATCTCAACATTCACAAATACATTTCTGATATTCAAAAACAAAACAAAAACAAATCAGTGACCAATATAGCCACCTTTCTTTGCAAGGACACTCAAAAGCCTGCCATCCATGGATTCTGTCAGTGTTTTGATCTGTTCACCATCAACATTGCGTGCAGCAGCAACCACAGCCTCCCAGACACTGTTCAGAGAGGTGTACTGTTTTCCCTCCTTGTAAATCTCACATTTGATGATGGACCACAGGTTCTCAATGGGGTTCAGATCAGGTGAACAAGGAGGCCATGTCATTAGATTTTCTTCTTTTATACCCTTTCTTGCCAGCCACGCTGTGGAGTACTTGGACGCGTGTGATGGAGCATTGTCCTGCATGAAAATCATGTTTTTCTTGAAGGATGCAGACTTCTTCCTGTACCACTGCTTGAAGAAGGTGTCTTCCAGAAACTGGCAGTAGGACTGGGAGTTGAGCTTGACTCCATCCTCAACCCGAAAAGGCCCCACAAGCTCATCTTTGATGATACCAGCCCAAACCAGTACTCCACCTTGCTGGCGTCTGAGTCGGACTGGAGCTCTCTGCCCTTTACCAATCCAGCCACGGGCCCATCCATCTGGCCCATCAAGACTCACTCTCATTTCATCAGTCCATAAAACCTTAGAAAAATCAGTCTTGAGATATTTCTTGGCCCAGTCTTGACGTTTCAGCTTGTGTGTCTTGTTCAGTGGTGGTCGTCTTTCAGCCTTTCTTACCTTAGCCATGTCTCTGAGTATTGCACACCTTGTGCTTTTGGGCACTCCAGTGATGTTGCAGCTCTGAAATATGGCCAAACTGGTGGCAAGTGGCATCTTGGCAGCTGCACGCTTGACTTTTCTCAGTTCATGGGCAGTTATTTTGCGCCTTGGTTTTTCCACACGCTTCTTGCGACCCTGTTGACTATTTTGAATGAAACGCTTGATTGTTCGATGATCACGCTTCAGAAGCTTTGCAATTTTAAGAGTGCTGCATCCCTCTGCAAGATATCTCACTATTTTTGACTTTTCTGAGCCTGTCAAGTCCTTCTTTTGACCCATTTTGCCAAAGGAAAGGAAGTTGCCTAATAATTATGCACACCTGATATAGGGTGTTGATGTCATTAGACCACACCCCTTCTCATTACAGAGATGCACATCACCTAATATGCTTAATTGGTAGTAGGCTTTCGAGCCTATACAGCTTGGAGTAAGACAACATGCATAAAGAGGATGATGTGGTCAAAATACTAATTTGCCTAATAATTCTGCACTCCCTGTATATAATATATATGTGTGTGTGTTCATGTATGTGTGTGCGTGTATATATATATATATATATATATATATACTGTATATATATATATATATATATATATATATATATATATATATATATATATATATTAGCACGTGTAAACAATTTTATTTTTCAAATGCATGATATATTGTTTTGAAGTGAAAATATTGAAAAACTAAATTAAATGTGTATTCCTTCATGTAATTAGCAAGAGTCCATGAGCTAGTGACGTATGGGATATACATTCCTACCAGGAGGGGCAAAGTTTCCCAAACCTCAAAATGCCTATAAATACACCCCTCACCACACCCACAATTCAGTTTTACAAACTTTGCCTCCGATGGAGGTGGTGAAGTAAGTTTGTGCTAGATTCTACGTTGATATGCGCTCCGCAGCAAGTTGGAGCCCGGTTTTCCTCTCAGCGTGCAGTGAATGTCAGAGGGATGTGAGGAGAGTATTGCCTATTTGAATGCAGTGATCTCCTTCTAAGGGGTCTATTTCATAGGTTCTCTGTTATCGGTCGTAGAGATTTCATCTCTTACCTCCCTTTTCAGATCGACGATATACTCTTATATATACCATTACCTCTGCTGATTCTCGTTTCAGTACTGGTTTGGCTATCTGCTATATGTAGATGAGTGTCCTGGGGTAAGTCAGTCTTATTTTCTGTGACACTCCTAGCTATGGTTGGGCACTTTGTTTTTAAAGTTCTAAATATATGTATTCAAACATTTATTTGCCTTGACTCAGAATGTTCAACTTTCCTTATTTTCAGACAGTCAGTTTCATATTTGGGATAATGCATTTTAATTTAACATTTTTCTTACCTTAAAATTTGACTTTTTCCCTGTGGGCTGTTAGGCTCGCGGGGGCTGAAAATGCTTCATTTTATTGCGTCATTCTTGGCGCGGACTTTTTTGGCGCAAAAATTATATTTCCGTTTCCGGCGTCATACGTGTCGCCGGAAGTTGCGTCATTTTTTGACGTTATTTTGCGCCAAAAATGTCGGCGTTCCGGATGTGGCGTCATTTTTGGCGCCAAAAAGCATTTAGGCGCCAAATAATGTGGGCGTCTTATTTGGCGCGAAAAAATATGGGCGTCACTTTTGTCTCCACATTATTTAAGTCTCATTTTTTATTGCTTCTGGTTGCTAGAAGCTTGTTCTTTGGCATTTTTTTCCCATTCCTGAAACTGTCATTTAAGGAATTTGATCAATTTTGCTTTATATATATGTTGTTTTTTCTCTTACATATTGCAAGATGTCTCACGTTGCATCTGAGTCAGAAGATACTACAGGAAAATCGCTGTCAAGTGCTGAATCTACCAAAGCTAAGTGTATCTGCTGTAAACTTTTGGTAGCTATTCCTCCAGCTGTTGTTTGTATTGATTGTCATGACAAACTTGTTAAAGCAGATAATATTTCCTTTAGTAAAGTACCATTGCCTGTTGCAGTTCCTTCAACATCTAAGGTGCAGAATGTTCCTGATAATATAAGAGATTTTGTTTCTGAATCCATAAAGAAGGCTATGTCTGTTATTTCTCCTTCTAGTAAACGTAAAAAATCTTTTAAAACTTCTCTCCCTACAGATGAATTTTTAAATGAACATCATCATTCTGATTCTGATGATTCCTCTGGTTCAGAGGATTCTGTCTCAGAGGTTGATGCTGATAAATCTTCATATTTATTTAAAATGGAATTTATTCGTTCTTTACTTAAAGAAGTACTAATTGCTTTAGAAATAGAGGATTCTGGTCCTCTTGATACTAATTCTAAACGTTTAGATAAGGTATTTAAAGCTCCTGTGGTTATTCCAGAAGTTTTTCCTGTTCCTAATGCTATTTCTACAGTAATTTCCAAAGAATGGGATAATTTGGGTAATTCATTTACTCCTTCTAAACGTTTTAAGCAATTATATCCTGTGCCGTCTGACAGATTAGAATTTTGGGACAAGATCCCTAAAGTTGATGGGGCTATTTCTACCCTTGCTAAACGTACTACTATTCCTACGTCAGATGGTACTTCGTTTAAGGATCCTCTAGATAGGAAAATTGAGTCCTTTCTAAGAAAAGCTTATCTGTGTTCAGGTAATCTTCTTAGACCTGCTATATCTTTGGCTGATGTTGCTGCAGCTTCAACTTTTTGGTTGGAAACTTTAGCGCAACAAGTAACACATCGTGATTCTCATGATATTATTATTCTTCTTCAGCATGCTAATAATTTTATCTGTGATGCCATTTTTGATATTATCAGAGTTGATGTCAGGTTTATGTCTCTAGCTATTTTAGCTAGAAGAGCTTTATGGCTTAAAACTTGGAATGCTGATATGGCTTCTAAATCAACTTTACTTTCCATTTCTTTCCAGGGTAACAAATTATTTGGTTCTCAGTTGGATTCCATTATTTCAACTGTTACTGGTGGGAAAGGAACTTTTTTTACCACAGGATAAAAAATCTAAGGGTAAAAACAGGGCTAATAATCGTTTTCGTTCCTTTCGTTTCAACAAAGAACAAAAGCCTGATCCTTCATCCTCAGGAGCAGTTTCAGTTTGGAGACCATCTCCAGTCTGGAATAAATCCAAGCCAGCTAGAAAGGCAAAGCCTGCTTCTAAGTCCACATGAAGGTGCGGCCCTCATTCCAGCTCAGCTGGTAGGGGGCAGGTTACGTTTTTTCAAGGAAATTTGGATCAATTCTGTTCACAATCTTTGGATTCAGAGCATTGTTTCAGAAGGGTACAGAATTGGTTTCAAGTTAAGACCTCCTGCAAAGAGATTTTTTCTTTCCTGTGTCCCAGTAAATCCAGTAAAAGCTCAAGCATTTCTGAAATGTGTTTCAGATCTAGAGTTGACTGGAGTAATTATGCCAGTTCCGGAACAGGGGATGGGGTTTTATTCAAATCTCTTCATTGTACCAAAGAAGGAGAATTCTTTCAGACCAGTTCTGGATCTAAAAATATTGAATCGTTATGTAAGGATACCAACGTTCAAGATGGTAACTGTAAGGACTATCTTACCTTTTGTTCAGCAATGGAATTATATGTCCACAATAGATTTACAGGATGCATATCTGCATATTCCGATTCATCTAGATCATTATCAGTTCCTGAGATTCTTGTTTCTGGACAAGCATTACCAGTTTGTGGCTCTGCCGTTTGGCCTAGCTACAGCTCCAAGAATTTTTACAAAGGTTCTCGGTGCCCTGCTGTCTGTAATCAGAGAACAGGGTATTGTGGTATTTCCTTATTTGGACGATATCTTGGTACTTGCTCAGTCTTTACATTTAGCAGAATCTCATACGAATCGACTTGTGTTGTTTCTTCAAGATCATGGTTGGAGGATCAATTTACCAAAAATTTCTTTGATTCCTCAGACAAGGGTAACCTTTCTGGGTTTCCAGATGGATTCAGTGTCCATGACTCTGTCTTTAACAGACAAGAGACGTCTAAAGTTGATTACAGCTTGTCGAAACCTTCAGTCACAATCATTCCCTTCGGTAGCCTTATGCATGGAAATTCTAGGTCTTATGACTGCTGCATCGGACGCGATCCCCTTTGCTCGTTTTCACATGCGACCTCTTCAGCTCTGTATGCTGAAGCAATGGTGCAAGGATTACACGAAGATATCCCAATTAATATCTTTAAAACCGATTGTTCGACACTCTCTAACATGGTGGACAGATCACCATCGTTTAATTCAGGGGGCTTCTTTTGTGCTTCCGACCTGGACTGTAATTTCAACAGATGCAAGTCTCACAGGTTGGGGAGCTGTGTGGGGATCTCTGACGGCACAAGGAGTTTGGGAATCTCAGGTGGTGAGATTACCGATCAATATTTTGGAACTCCGTGCAATTTTCAGAGCTCTTCAGTTTTGGCCTCTTCTGAAGAGAGAATCGTTCATTTGTTTTCAGACAGACAATGTCACAACTGTGGCATACATCAATCATCAAGGAGGGACTCACAGTCCTCTGGCTATGAAAGAAGTATCTCGAATTTTGGTTTGGGCGGAATCCAGCTCCTGTCTAATCTCTGCGGTTCATATCCCAGGTGTAGACAATTGGGAAGCGGATTATCTCAGTCGCCAAACGTTGCATCCGGGCGAATGGTCTCTTCATCCAGAGGTATTTCTTCAGATTGTTCAAATGTGGGAACTTCCAGAAATAGATCTGATGGCGTCCCATCTAAACAAGAAACTTCCCAGGTATCTGTCCAGATCCCGGGATTCTCAGGCGGAGGCAGTGGATGCATTATCACTTCCTTGGAAGTATCATCCTGCCTATATCTTTCCGCCTCTAGTTCTTCTTCCAAGAGTAATCTCCAAGATTCTGAAGGAATGCTCGTTTGTTCTGCTGGTAGCTCCGGCATGGCCTCACAGGTTTTGGTATGCGGATCTTGTCCGGATGGCCTCTTGCCAACCGTGGACTCTTCCGTTAAGACCAGACCTTCTGTCACAAGGTCCTTTTTTCCATCAGGATCTGAAATCCTTAAATTTAAAGGTATGGAGATTGAACGCTTGATTCTTGGTCAAAGAGGTTTCTCTGACTCTGTGATTAATACTATGTTACAGGCTCGTAAATCTGTATCTCGAGAGATATATTATAGAGTCTGGAAGACTTATATTTCTTGGTGTCTTTCTCATCATTTTTCCTGGCATTCTTTTAGAATACCGAGAATTTTACAGTTCCTTCAGGATGGTTTAGATAAGGGTTTGTCCGCAAGTTCTTTGAAAGGACAAATCTCTGCTCTTTCTGTTCTTTTTCACAGAAAGATTGCTATTCTTCCTGATATTCATTGTTTTGTACAAGCTTTGGTTCGTATAAAACCTGTCATTAAGTCAATTTCTCCTCCTTGGAGTTTGAATTTGGTTCTGGGAGCTCTTCAAGCTCCTCCGTTTGAACCTATGCATTCATTGGACATTAAATTACTTTCTTGGAAAGTTTTGTTCCTTTTGGCCATCTCTTCTGCCAGAAGAGTTTCTGAATTATCTGCTCTTTCTTGTGAGTCTCCTTTTCTGATTTTTCATCAGGATAAGGCAGTGTTGCGAACTTCTTTTGAATTTTTACCTAAAGTTGTGAATTCCAACAACATTAGTAGAGAAATTGTGGTTCCTTCATTATGTCCTAATCCTAAGAATTCTAAGGAGAAATCGTTGCATTCTTTGGATGTTGTTAGAGCTTTGAAATATTATGTTGAAGCTATGAAATCTTTTCGTAAGACTTCTAGTCTATTTGTTATCTTTTCCGGTTCTAGAAAAGGCCAGAAAGCTTCTGCCATTTCTTTGGCATCTTGGTTGAAATCTTTAATTCATCTTGCCTATGTTGAGTCGGGTAAAACGCTGCCTCAGAGAATTACAGCTCATTCTACTAGGTCAGTTTCTACTTCCTGGGCGTTTAGGAATGAAGCTTCGGTTGACCAGATCTGCAAAGCAGCAACTTGGTCCTCTTTGCATACTTTTTCTAAATTCTACCATTTTGATGTATTTTCTTCTTCTGAAGCAGTTTTTGGTAGAAAAGTACTTCAGGCAGCGGTTTCAGTTTGAATCTTCTGCTTATGTTTTTCGTTAAACTTTATTTTGGGTGTGGATTATTTTCAGCAGGAATTGGCTGTCTTTATTTTATCCCTCCCTCTCTAGTGACTCTTGTGTGGAAAGATCCACATCTTGGGTAGTCATTATCCCATACGTCACTAGCTCATGGACTCTTGCTAATTACATGAAAGAAAACATAATTTATGTAAGAACTTACCTGATAAATTCATTTCTTTCATATTAGCAAGAGTCCATGAGGCCCGCCCTTTTTTTGTGGTGGTTATGATTTTGTATAAAGCACAATTATTCCAATTCCTTATTTTATATGCTTTCGCACTTTTTTATCACCCCACTTCTTGGCTATTCGTTAAACTGAATTGTGGGTGTGGTGAGGGGTGTATTTATAGGCATTTTGAGGTTTGGGAAACTTTGCCCCTCCTGGTAGGAATGTATATCCCATACGTCACTAGCTCATGGACTCTTGCTAATATGAAAGAAATGAATTTATCAGGTAAGTTCTTACATAAATTATGTTTTCTCTTTGCTACAATAATAACGATCATTTGGATATTGCACAGGAAATGAAAATAAGAATTAATCTTTCAAGGTTCAAATAGAGCAGATAGAAGGAATATTTTCAATTTACTTTTGTTATTAAACTTATTTCACTTGGTTTACTTTCTTACATAAGTAAGCTCAGCAAAGTTGGTGACTACACACATTTGCCTCTTGTCATTGGCTCTCCAGATGTGTTCAGCTGGCTCCCAGTAGTGCATTGCTGCTCTGGAGCTGACTAACAATGCAGTGGTTAAACACATAGTTATATGCAATAATAAATTACTGTAACATATGAGAGCATTTTCTTTTTGCACTTTTATATTCTCTGCATATTCATGACATACAGACAGACAGTGATACTAACACATCTATAAAACACCCATTAACTCTCCTCTCATGATACATTCGTGTAAATATGTACAGAAATTGGCAGAATTTTTTCCCACCTCATTATTATTCTGTCCCATTAGCCTCTTTTTACCAGTCTGTATGTCTCCTGCCTGAGTCACTCACATTCGCACATTTAGCTGCCACGTTGTCTCCCTATACGTCTGTTCTGCTATTTAGTCACATTTCTCCCATAAGAACTTTTATGCTGTATCAGTCACTGGGCTTCCTCATACGCAGTTTTGCTCTGCCAGTCACTATTTTCCCCTTTGAGGCCCCCCCCCCCCCCCACACACACACACACATACACACAAATATATACACATACACACACACATATACACACACATATACACACACATACACACACACACATGCATATACACA